>NW_026623642.1:167891-203689 GCF_030028575.1 Malurus melanocephalus
TTCCTTCTTCTACCTTCTTCTCAAAATACACTGTAAACCAGACTAAAAAATTCCAGGCAATGCCCAGCTGAGCCTGGATAAGTTAAAGTTTGGCTAAGCTACAGTTTACAAAGCAAAATTTGTGAAGTGCCTTGCTTTGTGTGTTGTGTTAAAATTTGCCAAGCACCTCATTTCACCTTCATGCTCTAAAGTTTGCAAGTCAGGGGGAGCTTCACAAGCACAGGGCCATCCCTCCCCTCACATCTCCCAGCACGACCCATAGTGAAAGACTGACAGCTCTGGTTTACTCACCATTCCCAGCATCGCCTGCCACTCCTCTTTACCTGTAGCTGGAAGAGTGTTTTGTCTCCAAATTTATGTCAAACTATGTAACAACAACGACACAATAAGAATAGTAACAACCGTAGTAATATTGGTAATAGAATTTTAAAAGTCACTGATGATGATAAAATTATCTTACCATTAGAAAAAATTTCTGAAGAGCTTTAAAATAAAATTGAGAAAACCTGGAAAAGACAGCATYTTTCTAAAGGAAGAACTATTGCCTCCAGAGTGTGGAGCAAGCTTGAGACAACTTTCAAAATCATAAGTAAATGCTCCCCACTCTTCTCCCTGCACCCCCAGTGTTTTCCAGCTCTCTTTTGCAGTGTTTACCTATCGAACCTTCCCCGAGATTGGGCACGTAACATATCTGCAGACATAAATAAGCTGTGAAATCCTGCTGGGAGCGTGTACGAGCTACTGAGAGCTCTGCAAGACGAGAGCGGGGGTTGAGAGCTGCACAGCATCACCCAAACCACAGCCCACTGTGCTGCTGCACTGAGAAAACAAGAGCTGCGAAGAGAGCAGACACGGTATTTTCACATCAGAGCTTGCCAGCCAAAAATTCAGGAATGCAGCTATATTCTGGCTATCTTCTACCCCACCCTAAAGCCAACTTTTGCCCTCTACTAGATCAAAATACCAAATTCAAGGGCAGTGTACTCCCACTGCGTATTCTGCAAACACTTACTCTTGTGGCACATTTATTTAACACACAGAGAACTGATCCACTGTTCTGCCTTGCACCGGTTACTTTCAAGGACTCCCATTCTGCCTGAGAGAATTGATATAAATAATTATAGAATAAAAGCTTGTCAGAGAATAATGCTCTCTGGCTGCTTTGGTCCAATGAAAGCCAAAGCCACCATAAAACTTTCAGGGAAAAGGGCAATAATTAATTMTATCAGGATAACACTCTATCACACCGCCTTGCTGCTATTATGCCAAAATAAATTAAAATATCTTAGCCTCTCTATATATAGTTTAACTTATACACCTATTTTTTGGCCTTTTAAAGATTACTGGAAAATGAAATGTCTTTTCTCACAGATATGAATTTTATAYACCACATTTTGGAGTGTAATATCACAAGACGTTATTCTCACTTCTTTTAAGGACATCAGGGGCACTTTTTTTTTAAAAAGTGAGAAATTAAGAGAACATCTGAGTTCCTGATTACTCAATAGTGTGGATGTGAAGAAAAGCTAAGATTTCTAAGAAATTAATTAATCATCTGAAGGACCACACAGCATGAAAAATAACAGTGGCAATATTAAACACTTAYACAGATATACACCATCCTTTTATAATTGTTATTCACATGCAAATACCCAAGAAGTCCATTTCTGTGTTCTCCCCCTTATATTCATTACAGAAGTAACTCTRAGATCTGCCTGACTTGTTTCTGTGTTTTGTTAATGGCATCTTTATTCTTCTTTACAGCTTTAAGTACGCAATTTGCTGGGTTTTGGCACAATATACTTGCAGTTAGCTGTCTTTTGAAAAGGTCGGGGTGCTGGAGTGCTGGACAKTTGGATTTCATTCAGATTTTTGTGCACACTGATTTTAGGAATGCTCAATTTTTCAACCATAATCCATTTATATAAATATGATTTCTGAGTCAAATGACACATGGCTGAAAAGCTGGCTTCTTTGAAATTTTACCAAAATCCATTATATCCATTCAACAAATGAATCATCAATTTTACCTAACATAATTCACCTTGAGGCTCATATTCATGTGTGCACTTTATCAATTACCACACATCACCACGAATGTGCAGGCAGTCCATGCATCCATCATCCATGCAGACACCTTGGAAAAGGGCAAACTTTGAAGCATGTCTCAAATGATATATGTATTGGGAGAAGAAATTCTGTTTCAGAAGCAAAATGTCATAAAACATCTCTGCACCAAAAATAATAGCAACAGAACAGCTTACTTGAGTTTGTTTAAAATAATCTAGGCCAGAAYTGCTTGGATGCAAAAAAGAGGCAGACTACTTTTATGAATGCCATAAAAAATAAACTATTTTAATAGGTACATAAATAAAAGGTTTAAAGTAGAATTTTTCCCCCAAACATCAAGATGGCCTAGCTTCTGTACAGAAACTGRATAATATTCACGTGACTCCTAAATTAAATAAACCCTTTGTTACATTCAAAACCACTGGAAGYAAAAACATAATGTAGTGACGCACCTGAATCGTTCTCCTTCCTCATCCTAGCAGTGTATACAGTATTTCCTTGSTTTACAGTACTCTGAGGATATGGATCTGTTAAATAAACTCTGAATGACAGGGTGGAAATAAAATTTAAAAAATCAAAGTTAAAAGAACCCAAACAACCCCGGCACCCACAGGGGTACCTTGCATCAGCCAGGAAGTTTTAACAGAAGAGAAATAAGGATTGTGCTGTAAAATAAATTATATCTTTTACATATTGCTGTATAGTTATCTTAAAGTGTTTAAATATTACATTCACTTTGGCAATGTATTTTTGTCTATGCCTGTAACAATAAATTACACGTGGCRTGTGCTTGCTGATCATGTGTTCCACTGCAGTTGGGGGGAGCTCAGCACATCTAGGAAATRTTAAAAATATTTCAGACTTATTTAAGATGGCAAAATCTAATTCAAAGCAGCTTTCCTCCTATCATGCTACCCTCCCCAGCACCTCTAAAAAGTTACCCTGATGGCTTCAGTTTTTGCTGTGTTGTATCAAAACAYATCATAGGTTAATCACTAACAACTACTGACCCACAGAGGTTGTCAGGTTTTGTTTTTCCTTTCTCCCTCTGAACC
The DNA here is from genome assembly GCF_030028575.1 of Malurus melanocephalus. NCBI lineage: Eukaryota > Metazoa > Chordata > Aves > Passeriformes > Maluridae > Malurus > Malurus melanocephalus. The sequence continues at coordinate 171,017 of NW_026623642.1, forward strand.
ACCTGTCAGTTTGAGAGCATATGCCCTTGACATCTCCATGCTCTCCAAAGATTCCAGCTAATTAAGGCAAGGAACCATCAYTTGTCCATCAAAGCTAAGTTTCCTGAAACAAAATGTTATCACTGCTGTTATCTGGAATGTGTCGGTGATGGGTGAGGACCACTCATCCTGTGGAGGAGAAAGTCTGTCACACGGTCACTCAGAGTGTTAAGGTATCTTGTGCTGGTGAAATCAAAGACAAAATTAAAAGATGACAATATTCATCCATAGTGCAGAACTGGCATTTTYAGTCTATTCCATCAGAAGTTCAAGAAGTTTGGCCAGGCTGACTYAGACCTGGCCAAGGAGTCTACTTAGAGTTTACCCACCAGCCAGACGAGACCGGCAATGAAACGAYTGCCCCTTTTTCCGATTTGCTTTTTTCTTGTTCTTGCTCTTCTTCTGCTTATTCRCACCTTTACTTTTATCCGGTTTCTTTTTCTTTTCATCCTCCTTAAACCACGGTCCCCAGACTCCTCCGTTGAGCTTGGGGTTACTGCGCGGGTCCTTGGGCGGGTAGCGGACGGGCACAGCTGTCTTGTTGAACTGTGAGAGCCGGCGCAGCAGCTGCTTCACCACCTCCGGGTGCCTGGCAGACAGGTCCACGCGCTCGTAGGGGTCGGCCGTGATGTTGAAGAGCCACACGGTTTTCCCGGCTGTCCAGGAGACGCGCTCGTTGTGCCAGCGGTTGGGCCCCGCGTTGCTGAAGGCCTGCGGAGGCACCCAGTCGCTGTATCCCGGGTTTCCCGTCAGCAGTTTCCAGTGATTCACTCTGATGGCAGACTGGATGGCAGTGTTCCAGATCCCATAGCCGGCGGCCCACGAGCCGTTCTTGGCTTTGGTGTAGATGGGGTCGATGTTGTGCAGGATGTCCACCCTCGGTGAACGCCTGCCCTCGCTGATGGTCTCCCACACGTCGTAGCCGTCCAGCTCGATGTCTTCATCAATCTGCCCCTCTGCCAGGGTGATCAGCGTGGGGAACCAGTCCGTGATGTGCACCAGCTCCTTGCACACAGACCCTTTGTTTTTCAGGAGGGGGCTGTGCACAAAGCCGACAGCACGAATACCTCCTTCCCAGTAGGTGCCTTTGCTGCCTCGGAGAGGCCAGTTACTGCCTCCGGCCATCGGCTGCCCACCGTTATCAGAAGAGTAAATGATAATGCTGTTCTCGTAGTAGCCGTACTTCCTCAGAGCGAGGGTCACGTTGTTTATGGCCTCATCCAAGCAGGCCAGCATGGCCGCGTACCGCCGCCTGTTGATGTTGTTTATCGAGCGGTAATGTTCAAAATACCTGCCCGGCGCCTGAAGAGGCGAATGGACAGCCTGGTAGGCAATGTACAGGAATATGGGTTTCCTGGGGTCATGAGAAGCCAGGATCTGCTGCACCTTCTGCGTGTACATCTGCGTGGAGTAGATGCCGTTGTCGTGGTCCCAGGCGGCGTTGTCGTTCTCGTACAGGTCGTAGCCGCATATCCCGGGGCTGTCRCACTTGAAGTGGGTGTAGTAGTCGCCGCTGCCCAGGAGCGAGCCAAAGAAGGAGTCGAAGCCCCTCTGCGTGGGCATGCACTCCCTGCGGTAGAACCCCAGGTGCCACTTGCCCACCATGTGCGTGGAGTACCCGACCTCCTTGAGCTTCTGAGGTAGCGTGACGTTATCCAGAGGTAAGCAGTTGGGCTGCGTTGGCCGGATGATGGAGTGCTGCAGCCCCGTGTGGATCTGGTACCTGGAGGCGGGAGGACACAGGCATCAGGCAGGTGGAGAAAATGCTCAGATGCAGGTATACCCTAACCCTAAGAGAAATACCCCTATGCATGCCACAGCCTTCTCTGGAAATATTTCAGAGTGCCTGTGTGTGCTGCTTTCAAAAAGCACAGCTCAGTCACACTATCAAATCTGCCCTCACCTCACTGCTCCATGATCTGAACTACTCAAAATACCCACACATACAGGAGCACAGGTACTTTAAGKCACCCTTTCTTCCTCCACATGTCTCCATTTAACAATGACTATAGAAAATTACGTGCATAAATACAATTTTTACAGTGCCTCGTAATTCGCTAGCGGTGAACGTATCTCCAGCATATAAAAATGCTGGGCTTTGAGCGTGTAAGAGCAGTATGTTTAAAGGATGGGATAATAAATTCTGCACTGCAGTAAAGSCTATGTGTAAAGAATACATATGGCCTCCATATGATTAGAAAATGAATCCAGCATGGCAGCAGTAACTATCAAAAATCAAGGGCAAATGTATTTATATCAGTTTGACACTAAAGAATAGAATGTAACAGCAGACAGTTAAACCATGTGTTTACCGTTTACTCACATTCTGAGTGTGAGAATAGGTTAAATTCTCAGCCATGCATAGAAGAGCCAGGTCCACCAATACTGCACATCTCCTCTCAAACCAGTTTTCATTAATTTGTGGTAGCAGGAGCTGGGGCTTCTTGACACATTGTGCTGGTATTGCCAATCTGATTGGCCTCCTGAGCTATCTAGAAAATTAAAACCACTAGGCTTTGCCTGTCCATAAATAACTTAAMGTCTGCTTTCATACGAGGGCTTCCTGGCCAAGATCTTCGAAGGCGCCATAGCTTTCTTTAATGGCTGGCAATCTGTAAGGATTGTGTAACTCCCCTTTAATTCTGGAGCTAATTTCCACGAACCAGAAGCTCCGCTCTCACTAATTGCCTGCAGGAGCTCTGGGTGTTGTGCAGCTCTGGACCCAGCGTGCTGCAGTGCTGCTGCTGTGCTCTGCCCCCCTGGCCCCTCTGYACAGCATTGTGGGACCAGGCTGGGGACCTGGAGCCCTGCCACCCAATTGTCCCCAAACTCCCAGCTGCTGCTGACAATGCAGGAGATGCTGCAGGAGAGAGTTAAAGCACACCCTGAAAATTATGGGCTTCTGGGATCTACGCTTCCCTTTGTAAAAGAAATGTCACCCACACACAAGTCACACATACTTCCCATGGTTCAGCTGCAATATTCTCCTCTTAAAACAGGTAAAGTACAACCAGGAAAGCATGCAGTACCCCACACTTCAGCTCATTCCATGTTTGAGACTCCTCAGGGAACTATGTCCACAAGGCATTTCATTTCCTTCCCCTTCTCTTTCCTCAGCCTTGTTAAATCCTTTCAGYAAATTCTCATTATTTGATCCAACTGGAAAAGTCCTTGTCCCCACCTGGCTGTTTTAGTCAATAGTTTCTGCTTTCTTAACTCTGACAGCCTCTCGATCACAAGGTCAGCCCTAAGTCCCAGCCATCAGTTTCTCCCCTAACAAGCTAATTTTGCTGGAAGTCAGGATTTTCTCTAAAGGGATCCCATTGTGACAGAAATTCTTCCACCATTCTCCTCTAGAAACTGAGAAACAGGGCCTGAGGGGAACAGGCAACAGAATCTACAACACTCTGCAAACCAGTTTGCCACTTGACAATGTCTACACAGAAAGCGCAACAGTCACACAACGTTAATTCCCATCAAGAATTCCTAAAACACCATGCAGATTCCCCAGTGAGGGCTTTTYAYCTAGAGATCCAAGCATGAAATTCCTACACTGTTAATCCCACAAATATTGAACCCAAAAATATCAAGAATTAGCCTCAGTTATACAGACATTCAGCAGTGCATCTTGTTTCAGCAGTGCCCTCAGGAAGTTGTTCAATATGCCGGCAACAATGCACATATAACATACATCCATCGATATGCACATTTATTCCCTGCTGCTGCCTCTTTGCAGGAGACTTTGGTGGCTTTCCCAGATGTGTGTGTGTCTGTGTGCTATTTTTGACATGGCTGTGTTATGAATATACCTACAGGCACACAGAGACATGCATTTTTATACTCATATGTGTAAAAAAGGTGTCTCCACGCCAATACATTTAAAGTAAAAATATTTCAAGTGTAGAAATGCTTCAAAGAAATAGCARTCTCTGATTATCAGAACATCGTTCTCTACTATAAAAACGGCCAAAATTTGTTCACTTTTCTGCACCAGATGCCTTTCTAATTGATCCATTTTGTGCCAACATTACCTTTTCAGTGACAATAATTCATTTTCAAAGGGCTTGCAGAGCATTCATACAAAAGTTAAGTCATCTGAGCAAAAGACGATGATACAGAAGCAAATGGCATTAATAGCAATAGGAAAAGTGTCTCAAAATTACTGTTTTGAAACTGTTTTTAGATTGTGCAAGAGGAAAAAAAAAAACTGAACCAGGCAAAACATAAAAGGAATAAGAGGCAGATGCTGATTTTGGGGGAGTTCTCTAGCAGATAAAGTCACAAGCTCACTAATTTGCATGAAATGTCTGTGAGATACATCCTAGAGATTTCATCACTTCAACTTTTTAGAAGAAATTGGTTGAATTTAATCCCAAATGTAGAAAGCAAGTTCGGACTATGAATAGCCTGGAATTCATTATTACAATTTCAACACTAGTAACCAGTCAAATCTAAGTAAATGCTGACAGGCCACAGAATCTAATCCCATAGTTTTTTAGACTTTGACTTTCATAGGCATTATTTACATAAAGGCAACAGACTGGTAAAAGTCTGTAAAAAGAGTAGGGATTCAAGACTTGAGAATATTTTATATGTGTCTGCTATGCTCTCCTCACTGCTCCTCCAAGTTTCTGGATCATAGGTGTCTCCTTTAGAACACCTGAAATTTGAAATTTGTAGAACAAGGCACCACATAAAATTTGTGCAAAGTGTTCAGCTGGTAGGACATACATGGAAAATTAACTTCTCCTTGTTAYATGGGGATGGCTCTTTTTTGTGCATTTTCTGTTCTTGTTTTTGCTTTCCTGGTGTGTTGTTCAGATGTTCACAGTGAACCCACTGTGATAAGTGTTGCAGCCAAGGCAGCTGCTCAGTGCTGGCTCACTGACACACTGAGCTGTTTTCTTGTTTGTAAGGGAAACTTTAAAGCAACAGCCTCCCTCTGGGAGCATCCTGATGACTTCACAGCCCTTTGCCTCTTAGATGCTCAGAGAAATATATCAGAGGCTTCTTAAAATAAATGAATAAGCAAATAAATCCTCCCTCCAGTGTGTGAGCTCATGACACCCCTTTCCAACACGAGTTCCCTTCCTGTTTCAATTTAGAGCCACACAAAGCTCAGGCAGTGGCTTTCACAATCTCAAGGTGCAGAGACCATTGAGCTGTTGAACTGTACATTCAAGTGCTGGAGTGTCATGGATGTAAATCACCACAGGGACACTGAATTAGACCTGAGGAATGTGTTAATATTGGGAGGCCTCATTTCCCTCTCCTGATGCCCTCAGCAGTGCTGAATGAGTTTCCAGCTCTCCTCTGCAGAGCAGGAGGGCAGTGATAGAATCTCTGCACCTTCTCTCTGCTATTCCCCCACAGCAGAGAGCAGGATGGAAGGTCTGTGGAGGTTGAGATTCTCCTGGCATGCCTCACATCCCCTATGCAGCCTCACACATATGTAGGCCAAACCAGCTTTCCTTAAAAAAATCATTCCCTAAGGAATTTTCTATTGAGTATTTTCCCCGTTAACTTCAGGCTGGATTCTGCACTGAGGAAGAAGCTGGGATGTTTCTAATTTCATAATGTGCACGTACAACATTATTGATTTCAAACTCTCACAATTTTCAAATACTGCATTAATTGTCTTCAAACTGAGATTCTTTTAAGGCTCACTGAAGATTAACAAAGAAGCTCAGTTGGAAGTTTCTAATTTCAGGAACTTTTGCTAGCATAGCTCTASCTAGTACATGTGGAAAATGTATTTTTATTATGCTTGCATAGCTCAGGATATGTTGAAAAAAGATCTCAATTTTTAAAATAATAAACTCTAGCCTAGGATTTAGAAAAGAATATTTTAAGTAAGAAGCCAGCATTTGCCAGGAGTTGCATAGAGAGTAACAGCAGTGAGGTCTGCATGCTACATAAATTAAAGTGATCATACTTGATGATTGTGCATTTCCTTGTTAAAAACTATAAAAYAGAACAATAGATACAAGTGTAGAATATAGATTTAGGAGTTACTAAAGAACAGTCTTTGACATCTCACCTGAAACTATAAAACAGCTAAAATAGAGGTATTCCAGATGAGTAAAAAACATAGAAATCTGGGATCTTTTTCCTGAGGGCTTCCAGTCCTCCGAGGTCCAAGTTATTGGGGAGAAAAACCCCCAACATTCCACTTGTCATCAGCAAATCATCAGAAGCAGGATGCAGTCACCAGTGAGAGAAAATAGATACAATGAACACATTTTTATAGGGACTGAGGCTTTACCATGCAGCCCACAAGCGCTACACCTTTAGAAAAAGCTGTTATTGTGGGCAGAGATGCTCACTCTCAGTTATCCCAAAATTGTTCTGAGCCCCACAAGGTGCTCATGAGGGAAACAGGAGCTGTTCAAGAGCTCTTCTGCTTTCAGACTTCCACCTAGGCTGGTAAAGAGCAGGGCAGAGGGATCCTGATCATGGGCATGCTGGATATGGACCAGCGTGAAAGAATCAAAAAAGATTTTGCATCAGAAATGTCTGCCATAAAAATGAAATGTTTCATGCTACATACGCTAAGGTTTTTAAAACAAACTCAGAGTAAAGCTAGAAAAGCGGTGGGTTGATCCACAAGACACTGGGGCAGAGGGTAGAACTGAGCTGATTAAATCAGATGCAAATACAGCCATGACAACCTGACATGAATTGCTGCCAAACCATCAGCAAGTCCTGGTACCTTCAGACTGACAACAACAAAGCCCGAACTCGTAGCCACAGTGCTGCTCTCTCATTTGTTATTAAGTCAATYGGCTGATAAGCAAAAAGTTTTCTAAATGTTCATGTCCTTCTTATTTCTATTCTTTTTGTAACTTAAAAACTGATGGCAAGTTTTGCTTTTGATGATTTCCAACTGCCAAGCTGCCATGAGAGCCAAACAGGCAGTGGCACCTTGGCACCGTTAGGGCAGCAAGGCTGGTATCTGCTCTGGACCAGACCAGGCTAAGTTAAGTCCCATCTATCCCATCCCTTCAGTGTTTACAGTCTGTGGCAACTGTGCATAATCCCATGGGATACACTTCTACATGCCAGCATTAAAGTTTTCATGCCACATAGTCTGKTCACAACCTATCCCAAAGAGCCCTGAGCCTATGCAAGTGCATAGTTCAGCTTTCAAAAACAGCACAAAAATACCATTTTCTCTACTGAATCGATCATTCATTATGTATCATTTAACCATTTTTATCTTCTGGCTTATGACTTTGGGATTTCAGGCGAAGGTGAGTTATGAGTGCAGATGGATCAGAGAAGAAAATGCAACATTACAGACTGAATGCAAACTCCAAACYTTCACAGGCTTTCTCTGTGTTAGCCCACACAAATCAAACCTACAGTGTTCACTCAGACACACACACATTCATTTCATCCTCAGCTGTATTCCTTGAATTTTTATGTGCTTATAAATCAGAGCAGAAAAAGTATCTACTTCTAAACCAAGTGTTTACATAAAAAGTCTAAGTCACATTATTTACTGTTTTATCACTCTGGCAATGCTACTGCAAATATGTCATTTGGAAGATTCTGTAGCGTGCCCTACTTTCAAGTTTTTCATTGTTTTATACCAGTTAAGACTCTTCCATCAAAGTCAGGAGAAAAAAATAAAGTAGCAATTTACTCCAGAATTAATAATGTTACAAGTTTTGTTCCCGTGTCCTTTCTCCAAGGACCTAAAGTTGTTGAGGTATCCTTATTTAACTAAAAGCCATTTGGATTTTGATGCATGAACTCAACCTCAGAATCATGTGGAAATTCTGATCTCACACCAGCCCTGGCATTTGGTCATTTAAATAACCTGATATTGTTTATACTGTAAAAGGGATTTTTATCACCTGACACCCAGAAATGCTTGAAAACTGGGGAACCACAAAATGCTGCTCTCCATAGCTCTATATTCCAACAGTTTTGCATCTCCAGGACATGCACCAAATCCCTGTCTTTTATCTTGCCAACTCCTGCAGATGCAACTGGCACCCCAGGAGCGAGGCAGAGCTCAGTGAACAGCGGGAAAGCAACTGTTGTCTCCAGAGCTGAGCTTTAAAGGAAAAACCCCTGACTGTGGAACCAAGCTGGGAGGGAAAAAGAACAGAAACCATCATCTGTGTTTCCTCAGGGTTACTCTCCCTGGTTCCAATGGGTGTTTAGTACAGAGAAAGAGAAAAATCATATAATAAAACTTGAACTTTAAATCATCCTGCAAATTAAGTCACAATTAGTAWTTTAATACCCTACTTCTGAGTTTCTACCAAACATTATCAAACTGGCAACTTATCTACTACCAACCTYTCCTGTCACTGAGGCAATTTATCTGCTCCAGTGGGAGGACAGCAAGGGGAAGGGAGAATGTGGGAGTTGGCAGCAGCTGGAATGCACATGTGTATGTGCAGCTATTGTTTTCTTTGCTCCCAGTTCCACAGCTGCAGCTGTGGAAACAGCACAACGTTTCCAGCTTTATCACTGTAATTCATTTAGGAAAAGGGGGGAAACGTGTGATTGCATAATCGGCGCTCGTGGTTTCATGTCTACATGGGAGTGACATGGAAAGAAAACAATTTGACTAAATGCTTTGCATGCCAACCACAAATCCAGACCTCGGCACCAAATTCTGGGCTCTCAGCAACAGATCTCAGCGGATATGACACCTAATCACCATGTTACAAGGGAAAAAAACCTAAAATGACTCAGTGCTTAGTTAGAGATGAATTTCTAGTCCTGCTTTGGTCATTTTTGCAGGAGGAAAAACAAAAGAAAAGGAGACAAATGGAGTCTCAAAATTGCATTCAGAAGAATTCCCCCCTCGGGTACTCCCAAAGTGTGGCTGGAATAGGAGCAGCGTGCCGGGACACGGTTTGTAAAAGAGAGGGGCCTTCATTGCAGCCTCTGTTCACTGCTGTGCTGGGGAGAACAGCACCCCAGAGCCTCCTAACATCCCAGAATAGTCACTGTTACAGACAGGGCAAATTTCAAGGTGTCTCATTCTGTCTAMAAGACACATTAATTGCTAATAACACAGGAATTTTTACATGACCCAAAATAAGAATCTGTCACGCACATGTGTGAAATATTTTCCACCTAATTCAGTGACAGTTTAGGAAAGTTGGTTCATCTTTATACAGGAAGAATTTATTCAATGACTGCATCTAAGGGACATGAAGAATATTCATTATATGGCTGCCTTTTAAAAGAAGACATYTCTCATAAAAATGACATACTTGATGGCAGCCCTTAAGGTAGCAGCCAAACAGTTATTGTCTTACATTACTCTCTAATTAAAGTACTCATCTTGAGCATTTAGTACCATTTCTGAATTAAAACTGTCCTTATCTATCATTCATCCATCCAGCACTTAGAGCCTKGATCAACCTAAATGCTGTAAAATGACCTTGAATTGAYAGCAAGGATGACTGAGAGCACAATGACAGGATGTAAAATACAGGTTAACAACTACCACATCACAGGTTTATATGGTAKCATTTGAGAGAGGTAATTGCTTTATAATTAAAGAACATCATGACATTGAAAAAAAATTAGGACTGTGTGGTGCTTCAGAGAACTCAAGTGTTTTAGATACCTTCACAACATGCAAGCTTTTTGACATATGTAATAACTTATTAAGCACTGAACAAACTACATAAACACGCCATTTCCGAGTGTGACATTGGAGAACATCAGAGCTTCTGCTGCTTTATTGAGCATAAGTGTATCAYAGGCCATTGGGTTTGTTTTGAATACTTGGATAAGTCTTAAAGACAGTAATTTAAAATTAGAGAGAAATTATAATTGTGAGAGTATGATGATCAAGTGGTAACAGTCACAACCTCTCTTTAGCATTTATAATATTCCTATTATCCTGCTTTATGAGACTTCTCAAGCTCAACTGCCTCCAAGATTCTGTTGCAGGACAGAGAACAGATTCTGCCCCTCTTAATCAATATGTAGCTATTTAAATAAAAATATGATTCCATCACTTTTAATTGAATACTCTGCTAGATAAATTTTTGTTCAGAATCATCAAAGCATCAAAATGAGTCTATGAATTAATGCATCAAACTCCTTGTTTTTCATGTGGAGGTTCATTGGGAATGCTGATTAATTAAGAAATATTCTTGGATGATTATTTCTGTTTCATCTCAATTTTCCCATTCTATTTGTTCTACTTAATGCTTTCTATCATGTAACATCATTGTAAAATGTGTACATATGCATCAAAAGGAAATTATTATCTCTTCCTTCATCCCTGGTGTATGGCACAGCAGTCCAAGACAGCAGGATGCCTGCTGTAGATTTTTGGAGTTTAATTACATGTTTYAGCCAGCGGCATTTGATGCTGATGCACATTAAAAGATACGGYGTTAATCAGAACTGAGTGTTTAATTCACTTAAGCACCATAAGTTGAAGTTTCACAGAGGCTGCAATGCCCGCCCAGACTCCTCTTGTTTAAGGTCTCATTCTTGGCAGTGAGAGATCGATGCCCTTTGCCACTGTCCCTACGGTGTCCTCAGACAGACACCACCCACAATTGCTTCATGCCACTCCAGAGTAATTCCCAGAAAAGCTACAGCCCTGATATGAACAACAGCTTTATGTGGACCAAAAAAGACTCATTTCAACTTTTCAGCAATATTGCTGGTTTTCTGGGCTGACATTTACTGGTAACAGCAGTGGCACTGAATCATTAGCAAGAGGAATAACCTTGCCTTGAAAGGGAGGGAGGGCTGGGAGCCAAGAGACACTGTCTCCTGGGTTTTGCACAGTTTTTAGCCTGAGCATCCCCACTGACCTCCAGCTCTTTTGTCCTTCTGACACTTTSATATCCGTTTCTGAGTCTTTTGTGYTGCTCACACCTTTGAATAGGGATGGAACTGTCTGTTGCACAACACAGCWAAGGCTCAAAATGGGCTTTTTAGTSCTGGTAGMAGACATGGCAGGATGCAAAGGAGCCTCACCCTGATGCTAAAACTGGTTTGTAATTGGATTTGTTAAAGCACAGTGCTTACAGGCACCTACTTACTTACAATGATTGCCAGCAGTTATGTAGGAGTTCTGTCACATAKTGCTGGCTACTGGATTTTCTTTTCTACTTCCTGATTCACCTGAGAGAGATTGTAATAAGATCTCTTTTGCAGAACTGGCGACCACATGCAAGTTCAGTTTTGATCAAGACAAAGGCACTGTGTGTGGTTACCAAAGAAATAAAGGATTAAGATAACAAGATATTGCATTAACCTGGGTCCCAGATGACAGATTCCTGACTGACAACATGGGGAAATGGAACATCTTTGTTTACTCACAGGGGAGATTCCACATGGAAATGAGCTGCTTTCACTGCCATATCTGGGTGGATGTAGGTGTGCTGTTGCAGCACAGGGAGGAGTGGGGAGCAGTGTTGCAGGGCTGTCAGTCAGTTCTGTGACAATTTTTAACTAGTATATCAGAGCTACTCCACATTGTATAGTGCAGAACTCAAAAGGAAAGTAAAATGTCTGTATTCAAAGCACAAGGTAGAAAACAAAAGGAACAAAGCAACTTCAGCAGGTAACTGCCCAACCACTGCCACCCATAGCTGGAAAAGACCTTTAGGATTGAGTCCAATCAGTAAAGTGATAATAAAATTCCACCATTACACCATGGCCCTAAGTGCCACACCTACGTGTCCTTTAAAACTCTCAGAGGTAGTGACTTGAGCTTCAGGTGATTCCAAAGCTTGACAATCCTCTGGTTGAAGAAATTTCTCCTATTATCCAACCTAAGCCTCCTGCTGGAACAACTTGAGGCCCCTCCCTCTTGTCACTAATGGTACTTGATGRAGCTCTGTGGTACTTCACATGGAACTCTCTGCTCCTGTACCAATGGATTTGAGCTGCTCCCTTTTCTCCCTGCCCAAATCAGGCAAAAGCTGGGAGAAGTGTAAGGCTGCTGTGTGGAGCAGGAATGAGATGAAACTGGAGAACTCTGTTTTTCACATCTGATGGTTGCAGGATGCCATGGCATGGACACTGTGAAGCCCCCTTGTACCATCCTGCTGCTTTTCTGCTTCTGCCTCAGCCTCCCACATCAGAGAAAGGAACAAACTGGAGTTAATACAGGACAGAGGTTAACAGCACATCTGTTTCTAGGTCACTGTGCRACCAATAATGAAGAGATTTGCAAAAATGCTTCTTTATTTCCCTCCTAAATCCGGCTTAGCAAAACAAGCAGTGCTCTCTTGGATGTCACTGCCGCACTCCCTAATCCCTCCTAACTCTCATTCATGCTGCTCCTCACTCACTCTTGCATTGAGGCACTGTGCAAAAGCCTAACAGCAATGAGGGCCGTGGTGCAACATCCCTGCAAATAAAACAGAGCATAAAAGAGAGGGGGGAATGGAAACAAGCACCCTATTGCTGTTGGTCCAACAAAAATCTAGAAACAACATCACTTACATGTCAAGCAATTATGCAGAAAAGCAACAAAGCATACATAAAATATTTATTATAAAATGTTAATGTATTAATGAAACTGTGCCTTATTTAAGATGCTACTAGGTGATTTTGATCCCAGACAAAATCCCACAAAAAATGACTCCTGTCATGGAGTGAGCTGGRTAAGAGTGAGGTGTAAATGGGACACACACGAAGTTCTGGCAGCGCGCATTCAACATATCCAACAACTGCCAGCACATTAATGGAACCTATGTACAGATACCATCAGCATCCTATGCTGCCTTCTGTGAGGCTTTCTCTGAAAACATTTATTTAATTGAGTTATATTAGCATTACATGCCCTGTGAGAAGGGATTTAAGGACAAACACTTCCTGGAAAATGTAGATCACTCATTAAAATTAAAAATAAAAGGTAGAAGTAGTGATTTTTTTCGAGAAGCATTAGTTGTTCAGGAGAAAGAGAGACACATTTAGCATTTATCAGTGTGTGATTCATTGAACAGCTATAGAGYTGACTTGAGAAGATCCCTTTGTATGGACAGAGCTTCCACACCAGCTTAAATTCCTTGGAGACAGAAGAGCTTTCCTGAATAGGATGGATTTAAATAAGTGCCTGTTCTTGAACGGATTTTTAAGTGCACTTCCACAAGAATTTCAGGAACCAGCTGTATTTTTTACAGCTAAAGACACAAATAGGGATTCTCAAAAACATGTCCCTAAATCTCCATGAAATCAACAGAAGTTACAGGAAGTAACAAAAGACCACTGATTCCCTATCTGAATTATTAAACTTCCTTTAAAAAAAAAACTGCTCCTTCAAGATGAAAAGGACATGGTCTGTTCTCACAGAGGTGGTGCCAAACTAAAATTATCATCACAGAAAAGAAGCTCCTACACATTTGGTCTCCAACCCCAGGGTTTCTGGTGGGAGCCAAGCATTAGCTGGAATATACTACAGCAATGTCATAACTCATCCATTCTTCTGAAGCASAATTAACTATGTGGAACATTACTCAAACAGTGGCAAATAACTTGTGGTTCCAAATCACTTATGTCCCGTCCGGGTTGTGAAATTATGTATTTCAGTGGTTAATAATCCTGGCAATAACACTGAAATTAGCAAAATGGGGTAATGCCAAACAAAGCATCATCATTTAGAGTCTGCACTTGTTATTTTCCACGTGCCTCTCTGTGTGGGGAGAGAAATTCAGAAACTGTGGGGATTGTAAAGGGAAAAGAGAGACTGAGAAGAGATAAGAATGAGGCATGCTTTGCATCTGCCATGAGTGAGAAAACTAAATACTTGTTTCCTCTTCTGGAGGGTTAAAGGAGGAGCAAATCAGCCCCACAGCAATTTGCTGACACTGTGTAATAATGTCTGTGCTAGGACTGCACCACAGCACAGAGAGGTGACGAGTGGTGACACCACCACAGAGCTGTGTCTGTGTTCAGGGACGGAAACACAGCAGGAACACTGCCGGAATCACAACATCACATCTGCTCAGCTTTGGCTAGAGGAGAMTTTGCCATTCCCTAAACTCATCCATGGGCTGTAGCTCCAATGGCTCACACGGGAGACTGGGAGCTCAGAGGAAGCTGAGAACCTTCAGTTCACCTGATGAAAACGTTCTTCTCTCCATTATCTCATTAGTGACAGTAGCACACTTGTCCCACCACGCTGATAAATCAACACCGCTCTGTAGAGCTGTACAAAGTGAGTGCASTTAAGTCACTGCCAACTTTGTAAATATTGTCAGAGCACTGGGCTCGTCCAGCATCACCTCACCAGGCTTCTCACAGGAGTGGGTGCACACTCTAAAGCACATTTTCAACTTGTTCTACTAATGTGCCCCTGCAACTTAACCACGCTGCCTTAGTACTCCTCAAACTCTCCCAGYTGGCTTGTTCAATATTCAGCACTTMATATATTTAGAATTCTGATAATCTGGCTGCATGACTGTAAAATTCCTCAACAGTCCATTTCATGCCCAGCTTTTCACGAGCAGTGCTCGAYAAACTGCAGGACCGACTTCTTTGCTATTATTTGTGTTAAAGGCAAGCATCTGCTTCTCAAATCCAGCCTTAAGTATGTGTGTTCAAAATCAAAATGCAGGGGAGGTGGCTGAAGAGTCAGCAGCAGTGGGCTGGGAGAGCAGCAAAAGGTCTGTAAAGCCTCTGCCTGCATTCCTTGGGAGCCAAGAGTCTGGGCTAAATATGCATTCTGGCTCTGAATTGGAAGTTTCTCCCATATTTCTCATATAATCTACTTCATCAGGGGGAAGCAGTACTGATGGCCACCTCAGGGTGCTGCAGCCACGACTCCTGGTAAGGATGGCAATAGCTGCACCACACCAGGGAGAAAGGAGATGAAAGAAAATCCATTAAAATTAAAAATCCATTTAAACCACGTTAGAATCAGAGTGGAACTCAGTGTTTCAGTAGAGCTTCCTCCAGTTAGTGACATTACCCAAAACTAAGCCTCTCATTTTTTTGGTACATTTTCCTTTAGACCTTTCAATGCATAATATTTTAGACATAGAACCAATAAAAGAACAGTATTTTAAAACCAAATAGACACTGATGCAAAAAATCAGATAAATTAAAAGATCTGAACCACAATATGCAAAGACAGTGTAAAGGACACCATGACCCAGCTAACACACAGCAGAATTTCCTCTCAGGTTTTTATTGCCTGGAAGTTCAGATATTTTTTTTTTTCCTGTTTTGGAAGGAGTACGATGTTTTGGGGTGACTTTCTCTGAAACACCATTCAAATTTAAACCATCCAGTATATTACTGATGTTGCTCCTCTCCTTTCCCTTTTCCCTTGCAGATTGCATTATGGTACAAAAAAAAACCCAACAAAAAATCTTGTGGCAAACTAGTTTTCTGCAGTTGGTCACAATGAGCATAGCTTGGATATGATACATCCGTCTAGGAACAATAGAATAGCAAAAAACTGAATTATTTGATTTGAAATGGCAGACATCCTGGGATAGCTGTGGAAAAGCCATAGTTGGACATACTTTCTCTGGAAATATGTAAGTTCAGTTTAGTTGTGGGATGGGAGAGGAAGTTTTCTGCTGGCTCTTCATTTTTTTGGTATGTTACATAAGCTCCCTCTCCTCTTTACTTTTATAACAGCACATAAATATTTTATGAACTATGGGCCTTTGAACTGTGTTGCTCTGACCCGTTGACTGATTCTCATTTGCCTCTCTGAAATTGCATCTCAAGTGCTTTGAGAAATGCATCATCCTGGGCTGTCAAATAAAACCCAACATAAACCCCACAACAGCAATTCTGCTTGTTGCCAATGCTACAAGTCAACTCGGAGGACAGTAAATTTCCACTTAATGCTAATGGTGAGGTTGCTGGAAACATTGGTATTCAGCTATATTAAAGCTATAAAGTGCAAACAGCTTTTAATTCATTCTTTATATGCTTCTAGTTAGCCACCCCAAACAAGAAATAAGAAAAGGAAAAAGRGAAGAATAGCTCCTCTTTCCATGTGGAGTAATGTAAATCCTGATTTCTACCAGCAAGGTATGTCTGTGGATTTTCCTGCATATCTGGAATTCTGGGTGCCAGCGACACCCAGGTTGTTCCAAGGCAACCCCAGGCTAAAATCTGGTGCTTCACAAAGCACACAAGATTTCCGAGCATTATGGAAATACAAATATTTAATGTAAGGCATTTAACACAGCCCAAGGAACTATCCCAGTCCAWCACTGCTAAATAGGTCTGCATTAACTACATTTGCTAGAATCCTCCAAAYTTTTCCAGTTCAGGAAAAGTGCCTTTGTTTGGTTTTTCCCTCCCCCCTCCACTTCTTCCCATCTGTCTTCATTCTCATTCTTGCAGGATGAAACCCCATGCTTGAAAATACAGCCAATTGCAATTCTAGGATCTAAACTGGAAGGATTGGTTTGACAAGGAAATACCTCCTTTTCTTCTGAGATTACCTGCATTCCCTGTACAGGCTCTGAAATTGCCATTCCAACTCTTTCCCAGGTGGATTCCAAATTAAGATGTTAGCTCCACCATGATTTAGAGCACTTTCTTATGAACTAACCTCCTTTTTAATTCATTTGCTTTGGAAAAAAAACCCTCATCAGTATTCCTTCTGAGCCTATAAATATCCTTTGCATCAGCCACATTTAAGGGTTTTATGTGCTGGAATAAAAGCCTCTCTGGGTCACTGGGGTCCCTTACTGGGGCCATCACAGAATGATTTAGGTTGGAGGGGCCTTAAAGCTTATCCAGTCCACAGGTAGGGAACCTTTCCCTAAAATGGGATGCTCCAAGGCCATCCAAGCCCTATTATCACCTATATGATGGGTAATAACATAGCTACCTATAGCTAATATAGCTGCAGATATTCTGCTGGTAACGAATATGATACTGGCCCCAACAGAATTAAAAGCTTTGTATCTTGCCCATAAAAASCCCCAATTTTTCTTTTACCTGTCTTCTCTTGTGGTGAAAAGAAAAGGCAATTTTCATTCTCTCCTGGAATCTGCAATTTCCAAGGTGTGTTACTGAGACAGGAAAATGAAACATAACAAGAATCTAAAAAYGTTTAAAATTTTCAAGTGCCTGACTACTCTGGAGCTCTTGATTAGCCTATAGATGGAAGAGACAGATTTAAATTAAGCAGCTCAACAAATGGAATCACACAAAGCACGCTTTGCCTTCTAATAAACCCCCAAAATGCACACGCATTATTTCGTRCTCTCACCAGACAGAATGATTTCTCCCACTCACTCCCTCAGGAATGTGCTTAAAAAATTCCAYTTCTCCCACCTTAATAACTCCTACTTCCAAAGTCTGTCCAGTTATGACCATGGTTTCAGCTGCTTTTCAAAAAGCATTTGATGACCTGCAGACAGCTCATTTTCTTGAACAGAAATGAAAAAAATGAAATGCCTGCACATTGCAGTTTTGCATCCTAAAGCAAGCTAGCAGCTAAARCAGCAAAAAATGCTTTTGAGACCCAAAAAGCTGCAGTGCCCATGGTCCAGGGACTTTCTCCAAGTTCATGGTGACAATCACAGAACACAGAATCACACTGTCTCTCCCAGGAAAAGTTTTGCTCTTGGCTCAGGCAAAGGTTGGCCTCTTGCTTGCCTGCCCTTATCACCCACCTACCCCAATTAAGACACGGTTTCATTCTTTCCTGCTTCCTTAAATAATGGATGGATGAGGTGTGAATTCAGAACAAGTGCTATCAGCAAATACACACGGCCTGGGCACGCTTGGTTTTTTCTGTACTCACACCCGAGTGCCATAAATAGGTGAAATYCTCTATTTCAGTGAAGGAAGCAATCTGTTCTCTCCCTGTCATGTTCCATGACACACCAATCTCCAGTTGTACCACAAAGACATAAACCCAGCAGGGGACAGAACATGGCAAGGAACACACAGTTCAGCTGCATTTAGGATTTCATGAGTTGCTGTGGGTGCATTTCTCTGCTTTCCATGTATTTCCTGTCTTCAAGCGCCTACTCCTTACCTAAGTGGACTGTCTGGGTTTATTTAGAKTTATTTAACTAAGCAAGTTATTTCAGAAAATCCACACTTTTATTTCTAAGTGTTATATCAAATTATAGCTTCAAGGGAATGGCATTTTGTGTTTAATGAATTATTTCTGGTTTAACCATAGCAAAACTGCATCTATTAAGTAAAATCATGTAAATAAGGCCTTCACTAGCTCCTAAATTTGGGTTCATCTAGATAGCAGACCAAACATCAATGTGAAAACAGACTAATGGAAAACCATTAGAATAATGGAATCACAGAATGGTTTGGAAGGGACCTTAAAGACCATCTGGTTCCAACCCCCCTGACCTGGCAGGGACACTGAGCATGTTCCACTCCTAGTCCCTGATGATAATGGAGGATCTTGGGCTTGACAGAATAGGAATGCACAGGAAAACATGGAGCACACTTTCCCACACAGGTTAGATACCTTCACCCAGCACAGGGTGGGAGATGAAGTATAGTCACTGGCCACCTTTGGCAAAAAGGATAACATTTAAAAATTTCTTTTACATTTAAAATTACATTTTTTGAACTGCAAGAACCACTGAAATAAGTATTTATGCTGAGTTTTTTGGGGACACAAACTGGCTGCAATTAAAGCATTGCTGTGAAAGCCCAAGTTGCTGAAAGAGKTCTTTAAAAAATGTTTCTGCAGGAAAATAACTTCAGTTTGGATCAGGGTACTATAGACAGACCAAGTTTCTCTACAGCATCAGCAGCTGATAAAGCCTCGAGCAGACGGCAGAGGGGAAATATTTTAATTCCATTCCTGCCTGGCCACTGTTGTACCAGCACCAACTGTTTCAGACACTTTTGCAGAGTGGTAATATTTGCAAGTGTTTCTTCAAAAATGTGCAGGATTTAATTCCAAGTATGCAGGACTGTTTTGACACAATTTATCAACTGCTCCCAAACAGAGTAGGCTTGGAGCACACTTGTTCCATTTGCTAMACTCAAAATTTCCCTCGTGCAAGCCAAGGGAATTAGGCTAGACAAGGGTGGGGGTTTTCCTTGCACACTTTTGTTGTGTTTTTTTAAAGCAAACTACCTTGGCCACGCACACTGGTTGCCAGAAGACTGAGTTCACGTGAGACAGCAAATTTACRTTCCACAGAAGAAGGAGCAACAGAATTACTCTCCAGTAATGCCAATTTACAAAAAGAAACTGGCAATTTTTAAAATTTATATAGTATTTTGTATTTTACTCTAGCAAGGAATTATTTTTCCTCCCTTCTTCATCATAATCCATGGGTTTTTGGCAAGGAAGAAACTCTTATGCACAAACAAGGGCATGTACGGTTTATTCCCAAAACCAAAGTCCAGTTCACTGATAATGACTGACAATCCCATTTTGCTGGACATGATTCAAAAGCAAATAAAGGTCATAATTYTAATAAAAACCAGTATTAGCTATAGCAGAGGAAACACCTGGAGCGTGCCTAATTGGCCATCTCTAATCTTTGAAACCTAATGAAGCCCCAGCAGTMATTTTGTAGGAAATGTCCTTGCTGTTAAACACCATATATCTACCCCAAAAGACTAGAAAGCTTCAAATGGTCTTTTAAGAAAATGTATTTCTGTGTCAATGCCAATTAATTAATAAAATTGGTCTTTGCTCAGCAGAGAACTCTGAATTTTAAAGAGCACAAATGTACTTGTGTTTTTGAATACAGCTGTCTATCGTTTCCTGGCCCTGCTGATATGACTTATCAGCACCTTGATCTGCAATAGAGACCATTTTTTTGTGATGAAATATAATCCAGCACCTTTATCTCTTACAACTTGTAAAAGATAAATCCTTCCTTGCCCATTGTCACAAGTCCACAATCAATATCCAAACCAGGACAGCCTGRATTCCCAGCTTGTTCCAGCCTTGTCCTGCCAGCCTCAGCACAACACCACAGCTACAGAGAAGGTTCTGTCTGCTCTTTTGGGAAACTGCCTGCCTCATTCCCCCTGGGAAATACCAAAACAAATGAAGATGGAACAACAACTTTATTGAATACCTGCAAATGACACCACCAACAGTCCAGCAGAGCAGGATGCACAACGGCACGGCTCATTGACATTGGAACACCAAAACTCGAGATCATTATTTAGGTTGATGAACCAGAAACACGGAGAAGGGAGAACAGGAATACCTCAAAACCAAAACAAAACCAACACACAAACACCCAAGAATGCAAAAGCCCAAGGGTGAAAAAGATATCATGAAAATGACATTTTACAATGAGAAAAAAGACATTTTACTGTGAGGGGGGTGAGGCCCTGGCACAGGTTGCCCAGAGAAGCTGTGGCTGCCCCATCCCTGAAAGTGTCCAAGGCCAGGCTGGAATGGGGCTTGGAGCAGCCTGGGACAGTGGAAAATGTCCCTGCCCATGGCAGGRGGGTGGAACTGGATGAGCTTTAGGATCCCTTCCTACCCACACCATTTTATGATGTCTCCGTATGACTTCTTTAACTAACCCTGAAAATTCATTTCACAAATTCAAGTCGTAAAATGAAGAATCTGGGATAAATATATGTGAGCTGCAGGCTTTTTCATTCTCCAAGTACATCTGTGAGGAATWAGTAAAAGCAATTGGGCTAATTACCTTTTGAGTGATTATTTTCATAGGGGTTATGACTATATGTTTAAGGTGAAATTTATACAGATTAAATTCCACTACCTGTTCAGACTGTGAATTTGCACTTGTCAAAGTGCTGCACTGCCTGCTGGAGAGTTGAAATTCAAAAGGAAATTGAATTAGAGGAATAACCTGACCCAAACAGGAGGCAATTCACTTACAATAACCACAGAGTAGTGCTTTTGGGGTGGAATAATCAACGGCACAAACTTAGTTTCTTGCAGAAAAGAAGATCTGGGGCTTGCTGGCAGCCCAGCCTAAGGGTGTGAAAAAAAGCATTGCCTGGTCAGGATAAGGGGTTAAGGAAAACATGAGAGCCTGCTTTAAGTAAGGCAATACAACACAGGTTTCCCAGGTCTGTTAAAAGAAAAGAAAATGCATTTGCCTCATATTCAGACACTCAGAAAGGGGACAGAGCTCCAACCTGGCTGCAATCATATCATGGCATGGTCCAGCTTGAGCAAACCTCGCCCTGTGCTGCACACAACGTGGGAGTTCTCACAGGAACGAGCCCATAAGGATGATCAGCTTGGTTTAATTGGCAGATCACAGCTGAACYGGTAAAAATAGTACAAGATCTGTTGTTCTTGTGACATTTCCTACCCATCAGCAGTGGAAAAGCCTCAAACATTCTGATAAACAGACGCTTTGCACAGATTTTCTGCTGAGGTAAATTCATGCCAGTAAAGGAGTTGATGTGATGCCTTCCAATTACTCAACTGTGAAAATATTTTAGAAACTTTGGGATTTAGAACAAAATATCAAAGMAGGACTGGTCAAACTTTTACTGGAACATTGTGTCCTGTTCAGGGTGACACTTTTCAATAAAAAATAGGCCCAGATATAAAAAGTCCAGAGGAGAACATTAAGGGCCATCAGATGTATATAACACAAGATTTGTGAGGAAAGATGGAAAGAACTGAATTTACTCAGGCTGGAGAAGRCAAGAGCAGAGATGTGATAACAGACTCAGATGTACAGGACATTTATCACCTTTTGTAGCAAAGTAAGTTGTTCACTTGAAAATTGCCAACAGATCAGAGGCTTAAACYGCAGGAGGAAAGATGGAAGTTTGTTTAAAAGTTATATAACTCAAATTACAGCTAAGACTGCCTGGGAAAAGTGTGGAAATCTCTGTTGAAAGTTTTTAGGAACAAGCTATTCCCACAGATTTTAAAARTATCTTTTAATGATTCCTTGTAGAAGGATAGACTAGGTAAATTATTAGGATTTTGCAAATCTTTGTTTTCTGGAGTTTTCTGTGGACACAAAGCAGCAAATGCCACTTAGTTCTCTCTGTTCTGAACCAGCCAGAAGCAAGCTAGTTAGCACAGGAGCTGTACAGGGAACATCCAGAGAGCACCATCCAGTGAGTCCTGCTGGGAATCTCTCCAACACAGCCCATAAGGTGAATAATGCCTATGTATCATATCACATCACTTATCATATCATGTCATGTCATATCTAATTAGAAATCCCTGAACTCTTTCCAAGTGCCTTAGGTTTGGGTTTTTTCCAAACACTCTTGGGAGTAGAACAACCTTTGTAAAGTTCCTGCTCCTCCCTGATAGAATCAACTTTTCTACTTTTAAAATACAATACTGATGGAAAGCTACAAAACCAATCATTTATTAGAAAAATCTCCTTGGACAACAGGTTTTTAAACTGTTYTAAAATATTTTCAAAACTGTGCAAGGAGTATTAGCTTTTATACCCCTTGAAGTGTATTTACAACTTCGATCAGCTAATTAATCTAGCTTCAAAATATACTGATAAGGCAAGTATAAATAATATTTCCTTACACATACAAAGCATTATGCATGCCCTGGTAACTGAGTAACAGGAACATAAATTCTGATGGTATCTGAAAGACACATCAAACTGCTCTTCAGCCAAAAAATACCTGAAGAATTAGAGAGCTACAGGACAGGGTGAGAYAATTGTTTCTTGTGGAGAAGACTTGGTTTGGCTTTTCTTCTGTGTGGTGCTGGAGACAGGATAATGGGGAAAATGAAGAGAATGGATTTAAGYCTGGCAGCCAAACTGATTGGCCTTGGAAGCACAGAGAAAACGCCAAAAGGACATCCTGGTGGGCTGGCTCCAGGAAAGCCTGCAAGAGGCTTGGGAGGCTGCAAATGTTTAAAACTAATTCTGGAATGACCTGAAAGGCTTGAATGTTTTCTGGGSATAGTGTGAAAAAGGTCAGAGAGGCATCCTGAAGGATGGGAGGGAAAGACTGCACAAACCTCCAGTATTAATATGGATAGAATAATTTCCTGTGGTTTTCCCCTCGAAGGATGGGAGGCTGAAGAAGGAATTGGCAGCCGGGTCAAGTTAATAAATGGCCTCATTTTCTAAAACAGATTACCAGAGAAGCACAAACCAGGCAATAGCCCAAGAAAACTGGGGAGGAAAGAGATTGCTCACCGCTTTGCCCCTTGCATGACGGGCACCCTCACCCCACAGAAGGGCTTCCCAAAAAAATAAATGTGGGCAAACAAGCCCAAGATCAGAAGGTAAAATCTTTGTCATCTGACTGACTGCTTGAGCTGYTCCTGCTGTTTCTGACCTTAGATATATTTATTAAGGAGATCAATAATTTGCTAAGAAACAGCAATGTCCCCCAGACCCCCCCCAAAACC
The DNA here is from genome assembly GCF_030028575.1 of Malurus melanocephalus. Classification (NCBI taxonomy): domain Eukaryota; kingdom Metazoa; phylum Chordata; class Aves; order Passeriformes; family Maluridae; genus Malurus; species Malurus melanocephalus. The sequence goes on from NW_026623642.1 coordinate 194,322, forward strand.
CAACTATGACATAAAATCATTTAATACAGAAATGCTCCACCCTGWTTTTTTCTTTTAAGATTTCTCAGGCTGCATCTTGTTTATAAAGAAAAACAAAGCAGAGTAGGTCACAAATTCCATTTTGCATTACCATGACTCATCAAAATACATGTTTTTGTTACCAAAGTGAGGTATGACTCAGATAAATGGAGGATGCATGTTGAACGTTGGTAAGAATTATCTTGACATCACAATTTTTCAGATTCAGAAAAGACAAGTCATTGTAGGAGTTAACAGCTGGAATTCAGGCTATTAAACCCCAGTGCATTTCCAAGTCACATTTAGTAGGAAACATAAAATCAGAAGATGGTAAGAATGGAGAGGGCCATAAACCAAGCAGCAAACCCTCCAAATATTTTGGGTTTTGCCCAGAGTGCTTATACAGAGGGAGCAACAACACAGAAATAAGTTGTTCCTTCTTTTCCTCCACCAAGAGTTCTATCATGACAAATCAGAACCATAAAATATTTTAGGAMTTAAGAATTAAACAGACTGCAAATCAGAATTAACATGGAATGATGGTAGTCAAGTATGTTCAAAGTAGAAAAAATATGCTCTTAAGAGAAATCAGCAAACAGACTGAAATACCTTCCTATGAAGGAAGGTSATTGAAAACGGGACCATGGAACAAAGTTACTAATTAAATCATTTGGCTCATCAAAAGAAAAAGAGAATTAAACATAAAAAAGGTCATGAAACAGTTTTCTTTACTAAAAGTGACAACAGTGATAAAGTTAGGAAACTCCCTAACAGTCAGGATTCCAATTTCTTGAACACTTGGCAACAATTTTTTATTTCCAGGAGGAAACAAACAATAAAGAAGAGTTTATAAAGTCAGCATGTCCCTGCYGTGTGATATAAGTTGGCAGGAGACCTAATTCAGCACTTCCAGAGGTCCCCTCAAACTCTGTTTTCTATGACTTTATCAAATTTGATCCACAACAACTAAAACTGAATATATAAAATGTGCTGGTAAATATTGTTTTGACCAAGTTTATTACATCCAGAGAGGTACAATTTGTGAGGCAACAGTATCTCTATTAGAGTATATTTAGTCTGAAGATACTGCACTGCTTCCCTTATCTTGAGACTAATTTTCTCCAATCCCTTCTGCTTCCCATTTTCCTCAAATTATAGTGTTTCTTCAAATTTGTAATTTTCTGCCTCTTCAAAACAGAAGGGAACTCATTTCTCATGAGAGCTTATTATCACAGAGATCGCCTCTAAAGCAGTACCTTGGTACCCACTTGTGTTCTATAAATGCTAAGAAAAATTACATAATGTTATCTCATAATGGGAGAAAATTCTCTTTCAGGGAAGGAATGCCTTAAAATGYATAAATGGAGATAAAAGTAGACTGAATCAGAAAATGGACACAAGAGATTTCTCTAGAAAACAGCCAATATTCTGATAAGAGGAYGCACTGGAATTAAAATGTACTCCAAAAAGCTGAATTAATATTTCATTTTTTTAAAAAAAGTAAAATAAAAGCCAAAGTAATTTAGTTGGAATCCTGCATTTACAATCAGATTGTCRTGATGGTGAGAAAGTTGCCATGGCACAAATGTCCTCATTAACTAGGTGTTTAAGTCCAAGAAAAATAGGGAATAAGTTTGGTTTCTACATATGAACTTTCTGCCCCAAGGTTGAAAAGAAAGGCTGTGGGCCCACAACATACTTAAGATATTAATAATGTCTACTTTAATGCTTCTTATCTAATASAATCTCTGCAGAGATGCATTTGGGAAGATAATTTTGTGTTCGAAGCAGATAAAAATGTACTTAATTATCCCAGATTTGTTTTCCAACTCTGGCAACATCCTGTCCCTCCAACCCAGAGCTTGATAATATGTTGATAACAACCTGAATTAATAAGCAGGTGATAGCTGACACTGCTAATTAATATATTACAACTGCAGTTGAACAAGAATGATGAAACATATTTAACTGCTTCATTATGAGCCAGCAGGTAAAATAAAGTTCCCTATTTAAAATTCTGCAATTTCATCACAGACCACAAAGCTATTTTAGTCAAATCTCAATGGTTAAAACACCTTTTGTATTAATCCTTTAAATTTGTTACCCATTAGGGTTGTCTTGGTTTCTTTCTGAACTTTTCCTGTTCATTCCAGCCTCCCAATTTACAAGTACAGAGGAAGCTGAGGTCAGCAGCCAGGTCTACTGGCTTTTAAGTGAGAAAAATAATAAATTGGGCAGCTTGGATAAAAAGCTTACTGATACAGAGAAAGCTAACACATCCTACACAAGATCACTCACACAGGCACAATCTTCCTTTGCCTTGTGCTATTTATATTAATTGGAAAAAGGCTGGTGAAATTACCTCCTTCATTCTGGAACAGACATTCTAGAACGGAGCCAACTCATCTCAGCATAGAAAATCTGACTATGAATCAATATAAAACCAAGCAAAAAATATGGGGGGAACAGAAAATCTCAAAGATTGATTTAGAATCCAAATTGCAATAAAAATTTGAACTCTGCAGTAAGACACACACAATTATGAAAACAACCCCCTGGGTCTGGTATTATCACCCACACAAGTGGCAAAGAGACAGAACAGATTTCTCCCTTCTTCTGACCTTCAGCTCACTGATCTGGAAAATCYTTCTCCGAAACCTAAAGTCTTTTAATGAAAACATTAATTTAATTTGTCCCATTTAATTTGGTCTAAAGCCTTTGACAGGAAAGCAAACCCCATCTTCTCATTTCCAGTTTTATTTTCCAACACCCATCTCAGTTTCTCATCTTGATTCACTTAAAGGGTCTCATGAAAAGTGAGAACTGAATAGGAGTCCACTGCCACCACTCATTCAAGCATTCAACTTCTTGTCACAGGCAGCACTGTGTATCATCAATTACAAAGTATGTATCAGGAACAATGCTAAAAGAGCTGAATTCCTTAATTATTTTAAGCTTAACTTTTCCATGGAATATAATTCCCCTTTTACAGCTGAAACAAAACCAAACCACAGGATAAAAGTCTAGAACAAACCCTTTGGAGTAGTGGTAATTTACAATCACAGATTTTCGAAATTTATTTCCAACTGTATTTCATTGGAAAATGAAAAACAAAAATCAATTTCCACTATACACCTAGTTTTAGATGCCAGATAATGCTGTTTATTCCATGCAACAGACTTTTACTATCAAACAGTTTTCTTAGAGGCTGCCAGAAAGTGAAGCAAGAAAAAGTTACCACAACCTGTACTACACTTGGCTACTTTTTATCCTGATTGTTTGCTTGAAGTTTCCTTTCCAGTCCCAAACTCCACAGGCTCCTTTGTGCAGTCAATTAATAATTACAGTGATATGGACAGACCCCTTATACCCCAGAGTAGCTCATTACCTGGATCTAATTTTCTGTTGAATAGAGGAGAGGAAAGAGAGGCTTTAAAAAAAAAACAAGAAAAAGAAGTTCTGGCATACAATTATTTACTTGTTCTCTGTGTGTTCTTCATATATATGCATGTATGGACAATGTCATCTTAAGTGAAAGACATAAGAACATGGAAAAAGATACCTCAACATCTTTGGCAGCCGTCCCATGAATGGTCCTGAAAGAAGTCAGCAGAAATAAACAATGACATACTCAAAAAGTTATGAGGCCTAGGGGGAAAAATCTTGAAAATTTCCAGAGAAAACGAGGATGCAGAAAATAGGAATTTCCAGGAGAAAACTGAATTGAAACTTTCACACAGTATTTTCTCTCAGAGTGAATGCTGAAATAGTTCCTGGCATTTACTAGTATTTTATTCACACTGTCCCTCAGAAGGCCTTCTGTAGTGAATCTGTACTTCAAATGAGGCACAGATGAATCCGAGCTGGAAGAGACACCATCCAGCTCAACYCTTTTCCCCCAAAACAGACTCAACTACATGATGTCATTCCTGACATATTGTTCCTAATGACTGCTGGTGGAGAAACTCAGCAATTTGTCAAAGCCAGCTATTCCAGTGTTTCACAATCTTTACACTTGCAGGTTCTCCTCTGATCTAACCTGAATTTTCCCTACTCCAGAAAGCCCCTCATTTCTAATATCACCTATCATGACATGGAGCACACTTGATGCCCTTTCTCTGCACAGGTCTTGAAATACTGGAGGATAACTTACCATGTCTCCTCCCATTTTTCTCTTCTTTAGACTAAACAACTCCATTTTTCTGATCCTTCCCCCAGTTATCTCTCTGAAATATCAGATCACCCTTCTCTGGACTCTCTCCAATGATGCACACGTTGCTCTTGGAGAATGATGCCCAAGTTTGGGAAAAAGTGCTCCAGCTGTGGAGCAGAAAGGCCCCACATTCTCACAAACACAACTGCCTTTTTTGTAATAACATGACATTGTTGACCTCATATTCACTGCATGATGCACTGTAATCCCAGCTAGTTTTCTAAAGAAATACTGTCTAAGGAGCTGATTACCATCCTCAGCCTGTTAAAGTTCTTCCTGCTTCAGGAATTCAGTGCAGCATCTTTTATTTATCACTCCTGGCCTTGATTCTGCTGCTTTTCAGATTATTTCTCTAATTTGCCAAGATGATTTTCAGTATCACTACAGTCCCCTAATGCTGGCAGGCCCTCCTATCTTTACAGCATATTTAATCAGGACATTTAAATTTCATCATCCCAGTTCTTAATGGCAACACTGATCAGAATTAAACTCAGGACCGATGGCTGCCAAGTCTCTTTACTCCAGAGCAGATAAAGTATCAGGTCACCTCTCGGTACTTAAGGCTGATATTCTGCAGCCCTCATATTTTGTTAACTACAGAACAGGGAATACAGCTAATGGAGTGTTACATACGCTTCCCAGTACCCCGTCAAGGCTCCCAGACCCTTCAYTGCAGCTCAGAGCACAGCAGGGAACTTCCCAGTCACGCACCAGTGTACTGGATCCTTCCCCAGCATCACACTGCTGCAACTGCTGCAACTGCTGCCTGGGCCATGAGGCACCCAGGAGGCAGGGAAAGAGGAGCTTTACCAGGAACTTGCATCCCTCAGAGCAAAGTATTTCTGTTTGCTTCAAGTCTACTACACTGCTTTCAATTCAAAGTATTTAGTCCACTTCTGTTTGCCAAAAGAAATCTTAGTTTGCTCAAACACTGTAATTTTTAAAGTTGAATTAGGTATCACTACACAGGGATGCCTGAGCTATATGCCTAACACATATATCTACACAAATATGTGTTTATAAATATGTGGTATTTCTGAATTAGGTAACAGATATAATGACTTATATTACAATAATACTCAGATATGCTTACTGATTATACAATCTATTTCTGTCTGCTTTGGATCAGCAAATTCTCAATATTCCATTTTATCCCAGGGGAAAAAATTTATTTATTTCAGAGTTTCTGTATTTCCCAACACCTTCCATCTCCACATTCTATCCACAGTACAAAGCTCATTCCTGAGATTAGTGTAGGGCTGCCACGACTCAGAAAAGGAGTTCAGATTCCCAGAGATATGYAACCCCAGCTGAGCATCAGATTCTGCAAAGAGAGATCCCTACTCCTGAATAGACGCAGAAACTCCCAGTGGCCCAAATGGATTACAGTGCACAACATGGTCCCAAGGCTGTAAGGTTGATGGTCAGCAGAAAATGGGGAGCCTGGATAAGGAAGCAGGTGTCTAAGTATCACCAGAAACATTTACAGCAAATTATGTCTGGATTCCTTCTTATCAGTCAGCATTAATTGTCAAATTCCTTTGCTAAATTAAGTACTGCTCCAGCAAATACCACCACATTGCATAATGCCCTCTACACAGAATTGGGGCAGCTACCSTAACAGATGTTTGTCTAAGTTTATAGGCTTTCAGCCAGGTATCCCATTCTGCTCAAATAATTTCACTTTTGAGGCAAGTCTGTTACTTTCAAGAAGCAAACAACCACAAAAAATACTGTCTTACACGAAACAATTCATCTGGAGACAATCAATGTCACTCACACCCAAGCCCATSGATGACCAAAGGTTTGGTGCAGCTGTAGGACATCGCAGAGGTCGGGCAGTGTCCCAGGGCTGCCCAAGGCAGAGCACACCCTGTCACCCAGGTCCCTTTGCCATCCCAGCTGTGCAGCTGCTTCCCAGAGCTGCTCCCTCACCTCCTGCATGGCCCCAGCACATCTCACTGGCCCTCAGCCACTGGCTCACGCCTTTCTTCTCCATTCCCAAGGCTCAGCTCAGCTGCAACCCCCAGATACACACCCAGAAATAAAGCCCAAAATAAAAAGCAGTGGAAGCCAGCCCTACTAGTGGCCTAACACCCATAGTTTTGGATGCTGAATGGGGAAAGTCACAGCACTGTGGGAAAGCAAAGAATGAAAGTAGCCAAAGCCTCACACACAGGGTATGAGAAAGCAGACAGGGAATCAGAAGTGGTCAGCATGACAAGCTCACCAGCTGCCATGCTGTGGTGCAGCACAGGGGGGAAATATTAATTCTGCCTCTACCTTTGACAGGTCCAGCCTCCTTCCCTGTGCTCATTCACACACAGGACAGCCACCAGAAGAAGGGTCTCTTTACTAACACAGGCTATGTAGGGGCTGCCTTGAGACCTGTGAAGAAATCGGGCTGCTCAAAGTTTCCTCTGAAATGGAACTGTCACTTGGCAAGCTGAGTCAGTGCTCCCTCATGACAAGTCCCTCTGGATTTGACTGATCCAGCTAGGTGACCCTCTGACCTAAAGATCCCTTCGGACCTAAACTCTTATTTGATACTATGTTAAGCATTAGGAAGTGCGGAACATCCAGCTGATCCTTCAGCAGATGTGCAGGTTTTCAGCCCAAGAAGTAACAGCCCTTGTCCTGGATTAGAWGTGTCCAAATCCTGGCATTTTAATTAAGACACCTCTTGTAAGAAGGTATTAAAAGCAATTATCAAAGCATTTATCTTTAGCCAGAATGGAAACATTATTCTCTGAACCTGCCTTGTGAATACTCTCCCCAGCCTATTAACCCCCCACCCATCCCTCTCTGATTTCTCAGTCATGTGAGATAGTTCTCTCTCTCCAGCTCGTTTTCCCCTAAAGTAGAACATATTAAAAAAAAAAAAAAAAGCTCTAAGGGCTTTAAACCAGCAGATTAAGAAAATAAAGATGAAGTACAAGCAAATTTCTTTTTTCCTATAAAAGGTTCCAAAACCAAAGCAGGCAGATTTGCAGAACCATTTCCGCCTGGCAAGCCAATGAAAAGAGCAGGGTTCCTCAGAACACATCKACCTTTTACTGTATTTAAAGAAGGATCAAAATAGTTAAAGAGTTAGTGTTATACTTAACTGTATTCTTTTTCATGTTTRGACAAACTCTGCAGCCTCCAAGAGCCAGAGCAGCACCCTGGTTCCACTGGAACCCGGTCATCCCATTCCTGCAGCTGCTGCGTGAGTCACTGCTGTGCAGCRTGACATTCATTCCCTTTGTAAAGCCCTGCTTCCCAAACCATCCTCCTCAGAAAGCTGCTGGCTACGTGCTGCTGGCCGAGCTCCTGCCCTCCAACTGCTGCCTGCCCTTAAAGGCAACCAAGATGCACCGAACGCTGTCCTGGCACACGTCTCCCTTGTAAGCTGCTGCTTCACTTGCCGCAGGGCAACTCTGTTCTTGTGAATGAATGAGTGTCTCGAAATAACTTCTGAGACATAGTCTGCACAAAAAAAAAATAAAACCAAAACAAAAACCTGGTGGAATTCTTGCTCTAGATAACGTGTCAGCTCTCCATGCRAATTTCCTTGGTCCAGCAAGTCTGGGAACTAGACTGAGACTGGGAATTATCTCCAGCTCTACCATATGGAGATGTAAGACACCAGGTCAGTTGCTTGTTTTATTTAACATGTGTTTCTTTTACCAGCAGTATTAACATTGTCTTGTTCCTGTTTATACTTCAGGAAAGGAGAAAATAAACTTTTTTTCCTCTCATTTTGTTTTGCTCTTTAAAGAGTTCCCTACTCCTGTCAAAGGGAGTTAAGCTTAACAGAAACAAGGCAGTTTTGTTCCAGAGTAAATGTATCCACACTTGGAGCTATTTGGAAATTGTTTCTTACAGTTCAAACGCATAAACTCTCCCCCTTAATACTCATTAACCTTCTGATGTAAGAAGGCCCTGAGGTTGGGTAATTATTTTGTTAACAGACCACAATATAACATTTTTAAGGCAAAGCACAACACCCACCCCGTGCTTTCACCAGTTAGGTGAGGCACCTATTTTTGTGGTTTATGAATAAGGTTTGTATTGTTTGCAAAGTGACAAGAGCGATGCCACAGCGGGGAGGGTGCTGAAAGAGCCTGAATTCCCCATGCTCATTCACATGTGACACACTAGGAAACCACCTCATAAATTCAGGATAACCCTTGGAGAGAACTCAYGCCAAGACAATGTCAGTGAGATCTGTGACCCAGCAGCAGTGAACGCAGAGGGGAAAACACAAGGCTGGCACTTCCCTGAGACTACTCCTCCTCTGAGTCCCTTGGAAATCACACAGCAAAGGGAAGCTGCTCACTCCCCAACAATAGCGATGCGACTTGACAACCAGCACGTCTGTTAGTGATGCTGTAACCACGAATGTGCTCTGCACTCCGCGGGGCAGCTCACAGTGCTGAACCCTCCTGCCTCACTGGGTGACAGCTTTATTGCGCTATTTCAAACCTATCACAAACCCGTTCCATTCAAGGGTTTGAAGGGAACCAGAGAGGCACCTTCTGCCCATAGGACAACCCAGAGGCACACCGGTCAGGTTCACCGGTGCTCTTTCCAACAGGGACTGCATTTAGGCTGAAGAGGTGAATGATGAAGTAGTCACAAACTTACTTTCCAGTGATCAATTGGCTTCTGGATGGCGTACACATGGGCTGGACATAGTAGTTCTCCAGCTTGACCCCTTCGGCAGCCAGCTTGTCCAGCGTGGGCGTCCGGATCTCGGACCCGTGGTACCCCACGTCCCTGAACCCCTGATCGTCGGCCAGGATGAAGATAATGTGCGGCTGCGAGCGTGGGGCACCGGCCGCGGGTTCCTCTGCCAGCAGGATCCCCGGCGCCTCCCCGGCACCTCCCCGGCGGCTGCCCCAGGCCAGGTAGCCGCAGGTGAGGAGGCTGAGCAGGGACAGCCCGGCCAGCACCGCCGCCACCATCCTCCCSGGGCTGGGGCGGCGCGGCCAGCGGCGCCCACCGCGGGCCATCCACCGCGGCGGSAGGGCAGAAAAAGAGTAACGAAAGSAAATAAAACAACAAAACCCCAACAAAGCCGGGCGGCCTCAGGGCGGGCAGCGCCCGTCAGGGCTCCCGCCGGGAGGGGGACATCCTCGTCACCCCAACTTCG
>NW_026623642.1:204084-269653 GCF_030028575.1 Malurus melanocephalus
CTCCTGCCCCTGCCCGCCCCGTCCGTAACTCTTTTCTTCCTTTCCCTCTCCTCCCCTCTGCCCGCACCGCCTCCCTCCCTCGCCCGCCCCCCGCATCTCAGAGGAGAACCCCCCACACCGATGGACCGCCAGCCCCAGCCTCCCCCCAGAGCGAGGTGGTCTTACATGTTCCCCCCTGTTCCGCCCCCTCGAAATATTGATTGTTTTAAGTGTTTCTGACTTGGCCACAAACATCTGGAAGGTATGAACGTACCGGATTTGTTTCCAGCCACAAAACAGCCCCAAATCCCAAACCCTCCAATTCTGGCGAGGCTGTGGCAAACGCCAGGAATGCGCYTTTGCAGAATACAATAATTTTTAAGAATTTGGGGTAAAGTACGAATGTGCTGCCGTTGCAAAATAAAACTTCACCCCGTCCTGGAAGACACTGAATCAGGCAGAAATTTATATTCATAGATTAGACTGAAGTAAATCTGCATGTCTGACTTCTCTAACGTGAGTCAGCACGAATATCTTTTAGTCAAACTATGGTTTATAAAGCATTAACTCTTAAATAGCCACTTGGACCAAGCCCTCTAGCTTCTGCACCTCCTTGCTAAGCTCCAACTGGTCCATGCCAAGGGTCTTACTGCATCCCTCTGGTATCCCTCCCAGATTAAGAGTAAAGCAGTGCAGTCTTGAGGGAACCTTAATTTGTGTCGAATCTAACTGATTCTTTCCCACCAGGTTGTACAAAAATGTCCCCACTCTAAAAATTCCACTGAAAAAGAGCTATGCAGAAATAACTAAGTGTTGTGCTGAAGTTTTCAAGCTAYAGCAAGAAAACATGGAAGTAAAAGTGGATTTAGGGATTTTAGCATGMTATATATGGGCTTGTCCACACTTAAAAGTGATACAATAAAATTACAATTGCACTTAAAACCTGCAGAGTTTGACTTCTGAGGTAGAACATCTTCTGAAATCACAAGCTCTTAAAAAAGAAATCTAAAATCTTAAATTTCAGAAAACTGACATTTTCATGCACTGTCCCTGCCAATGGCAGACAGGTTGGAGTTGTAGGTTTCTTCCAACCCAAACCATTCTTTGATTCCTTGAAATTACATTCCCTTTAAAATAATTTTCTATTCCAWTTTTTCTCTTTTCCCCCACATTTAGAAGACTAAGAGTATATATGTAGACATCTAAATCCATATATGGTCAGGTGCAAATTGGATTAGTGATGCCATTTTGCCTTTAACAAAACGTATGATGATCCCCTTTTAATATATGCAGTAGCAGCATCATGAACCCAGGCAAACATCAGAGTACCATGATAAGTATCTGATCATGTATATATACTATACACATATATAAAATTTATTTTTTTTTCTAGTAGCAGAGGAAAAAAATGTATAATTAAGAAGACACCATAAAACACAGCTGTTAGAGGACAGGAGAACAGAGCCTGTGACTTTCCAGTGCCCCGTTAACCATTCTAAACTCTGTCAGTCCCCACCCAGCTGCAAATGAAAATATCTGAGGGCAATCTCTGCCAGACATCTATAAACTTGACCTTCTCTCTTTATGGGCCTGACAAAGCTTCCTTTTTTTTTTCCACTTTTGCAAAAACAAAAGTAGGCTTATGTCAGCAAAGTACTCAGCTGACCTTCAAGTAGAGAGGCCTTAGAAGATAATGTSCTATTAATATTCTACTTAAGAAAATATTTGTAGATGCCCAGGAATTGTAGCCAAGGTTTATACAGCCCATTCAGGATGCTCAGTGAAAGGAACAGAGGAGTTGTGAAAGCTGGAGGAAGTACTTTTTCCCCGCGGGGAAAAAAAATTCTGCACATCCATAGGTATTTAAACTTGAGTGAATATATTAATTCAAATGTACACTAGTTAAAATTGAATTTAGCACACCATTAGGAAGGGATGTATTTTTAGTYCTTGCAATGCAGTCTCGGTGTGTATTGAGCCCATAAAATTAAATGTGCATAGAGTGTATGGCTATAGTTGAAGAGTCATCTGCAGTTACCTGCAGTTCAGGTGGGGGCTCTTAGAGTGCCCTTTGCTGGTTATTTCGGGTCAGGCTCCAGCTAATCTTGCTCTTTCCAACCCAGACAGGTCTGACACACATGCATATCCCCAAAAAACCATGTGTTCTATTTCTTTTCTGTGCTCTGACTGGCCCTTTGTGCCAGCTGCCTACGAAAGGCGACAGTCCTGTGGTGCAGGAGATGGAACAGAGCTCCAGCAGGAAGGCTGAAGATGCAAATTCCCACTCCTTGTGCCAGAGTTTCGCTCCAAGATACAGAGAAACAGGAAGAATAATGGTAAATGAGGTCTTGGGAAGACAGTTTAGAGAAAAAAAAAGCCAGATTCAAGAGCTACACTCCTGTGGTAACACTGAAGCTGTTTTTCTAACCCTTGGGTCAGTGTTAAAAAGGTAATTCTTCCTAACTGGAGACACCGTGCTTCTCCTCACCTATAACTCACAGCTGTCAGTAACTAGGAAGGATGCAATTTGGGATGTACAGTTCAATGCTCTTCCTAGTTATGCCTCAGGCCAGGAAACTGTCTTCCTAAAGAACAGCTTTGTGAACTGCTATTTTTAGTTGAATTGCTGCAACTAGAGGAAGAACGAAGCAGGCTTTGGCCTACACACAGAGTCAATATTCTACATATTTCCAAGAACAGTAAATGTGCATTTCCTTCCACCTCTGTTCATTTCTGCACACCCCTGTCCTCAGCGTACCTTCCTCACAGGGGAAGGAAAAGGCAGGACATCCCCACATTCTGCTTCCCAGGTGGGTGCTGTGCTTTTGCCAGGCACTCATCAGCTGAAAAGAGCAAACTAAAACATGAATACAAGTCTGGTGAGTCACGGGCCTTACATCATTCCCCTTCCCTCCTTTGGTRGACCCTGGTAATTAATTTACAGATGTGCTGCTTGGGAATGCTCAGATTCCACCCATGGCTTATTCCCTGCTTTATGATGACATAAACAGAGCTTTGCTCTTAGCTTATTCTATATTTAACACAGACTTTCCTGAACTCCCTGTCGTATTTCATAGGCAAAGGTCCAGATTCTGATCTCAGCTGCCTGAAACTGATGTAAATGTGCAATCACTCAACTGATGCCAATAAAGTCACTCTGGAAATTTGGGATGTGACCTTACATATCCCTCTCGTGTCAGTCCCTGTAATCACTGAAACAACATGGCTTTAGAGCTGGTGGTGGCCTTCCTGGAGGAGTTTCCCATTTCCCAGTTACATAAAGTTTATGGTCCCAAGTGAAACAGAATCAACTCTTCAAATTCCTTTAGTCCTACTGAAATGGCTGCTTCTGGAAATGGCAACTGGTGTGCTTCTGCAGGAAAAGAGGAYATTTTATGTCTGATTACACGAGAAGTCATAGAATCACAGAATGGCTTGGTTTGAAAGGGACCTTAAAGATCATCCAGTTGCAGCCCCCTGCCAAGGGCTGGGACACTTTCCACTAGACCAGGATGCTGAACACAGGTCACAGTCCTCTGACTGTCAGAGAGCARGGGGTGTGGACATTTTTCTGGCATAACTGACTCTCTGAAGAGCCAAATAATCTAAAGAGGTTATGGAACACATTTAGAGACTGCCACAGCCATCAGCATGTTAGTGCTTTGAAGCTTTGGCATGTTGTCTAAATCTCTTTCTCAGCTACAATGTCCAGCACAGTTTCCTTGCTACTAACAGTACACARGGTACAGTCTCATTTGTTCCTAAATCGTGGGGTTTTACACAAAAGTCACCTGTCTTATTTAAAACTTGCACTCTAATTTAAAACTGCACTCTASTGCACTTAAAAAGGCCACAGCAAGAAAAGCGGGGCAAGGCATGAGTTTAGAATGCAACATAAATCAAGGAAGTTTAAACAGGATGGAAGATTTATCACCTTTTCAAAATTACTGAAATTTTACAATGGAAGAAAAATCTTTTTCTCTGTCCAGAACAAACCTTTCCTAGCTTAGGAGGGATACACCACAGACTGCTGCAAGTGTTCTACCAACTGCCTGGCATTCACACAACARGACATTTTTATCCCATGCAATAATAATGCCGAAAATACAGATTGGTCAAAAGGGTACAACTGTAGCAAAATATRATTCTGAGTATTTCTTTTGGTCTTGTGGAGTATTCAGTTTCAAGGTTCTGGGTGCACAGCTGACAAAATGCTGTGCATTTCCAATGCAAGCTTTAAGGGAGAGGGATGTTTTAAACTGGGATTGGTGCTTGTCTACAGCAGGAAGAATGCTAATGAAGTGTTTGTAAGGCTCAGGATATTTYAAATAGTTGTTAAATACTAGAAATGGCAKTTAGATGATTCACTGCAACACCAARTAAAAGCTTCACGCAYACAGAACCKAACAGATTGCAACATYAGAGATTACTTTGGGCGTAAGCTCTAATTTTACCTTATCATGATTCAGTTACCAAAAACATCCAGAAAACCCCACAAATCACAAACCACAAACACCCAATCTTTACCTCCACAAAAAAAATCCCCAACCCAAACCCACCCCAACAGCTCACTCCCCCTTTGCCTGGCCCATTTCATTCAGCTCGTTTCTAGTTTGGAATTATTAACTGCTAGAATRTCACTGCCGCAGAAAAGTGTTAGGTAATGGATCATAAATGTCATCTATGTKGCTCAGTAATCCCAGCCAGTCACAAACCAAACAGGAGGAGTAAACTCAAAAGCAGAAGTAACCAGTCCAATCAGACAAACACCAACTTGCATTCCTCCTGCACGCACTGGAAAAAGCAATAAAGCTTGATCCAACATATTCCTTATCTGCCTGGAGCCGTAACAAATGCCTCTTGTCTGGGAAATGGGTCCCTTCCAGCACCCAGCAGGTTGGGGATTTCCTGCGTTTACTGCGTCACAATCAATAATTGGAAGGGAAATTATATAGTTTCGTATTGAACCTGTTCCTATTTTTGATCTCATAGCCATTTTGGCTAATGCACGGTGAGAAATACTGCCTTTGGTTTGCTTTAAACCCGCTAGTACGTTTGATTTTTGCAAGTGCATACTGCAAGAACTTCCATTTGCTTTCTAATGCAGGCACAGCAGCACTTAGTGAGGACAGTAAGAAATAGATTTAGTTACAGATTTTAAAGCTGGAAGAGCCCAGCGTGACCATCTATGTAGCAGCTCAAGTCATAGAGACTACAGAATTTCCCTGAAATAATGCTCTTACAAACATGTGAGCAAATGTTGCAGAAAATAATCCAGACTTCACTTAAAAACTGTTTCTAGAACCAAATTCAGTATTCCAGTTGTTAGCCACAATCTCTGAAACTTCTGTATTTTATTTCTAGTCTGAATTTGATTTTGTCCAATCCATGAGTCAACTACTTGCTTTCCTCACTCTCTGCTTACACACATAACCAAAACATGCATTAAGAGATAGAATATGATAAAAGAGATTTAAACAAAAAATTAACCACAAGGCTTTTAAGAAGAAATGTACTAKAAATCTCTTTCTTGATATTTAAATCAAACAATACTTCCTGCAAGTTTGGTAAATTAACTAAGCATGTGTGAACAGAGCATATTCCTAAAGAAATGCTGTTTATTATAAATATGAGAATGGATGTTGTCTAGCAGTGAATTTCCTCACTTTATTATTCCCATATTTATGAGCAAGGCTCTACTGCCCCTTAGAAAGGTCTTTGGTAAAAAAGATCTCTTCATCTACAGATTAAATAAACTTCATTAAAACTGCTGTGCAGATACAGCCTTGTGAGCCCCCAATTTACAGCCTGCTGGAAAAAGCCTMCTTGATGGGCAGGAATTACTGTCTAATAAAACTCTTCTCTTGTCTTGTGCTGCCAAGCCTATTGCTTGTTCTGGATAATGGCTGCATGTGCCTTTTTGTGCTGCAGGCATTTTTTTCTAGGATTAAATCACCAATTCTTCCAAAATTAACAGAGCAGCTACACATGTAAATAACAATAAATTCATTTTACATTCTTGAAAAAAACCTTTGAATCACTGAAATTACTTCGAGTRTTCAGCAAAATCGCTGTCTACTTTGTGTCATAAAGCACCAAGGTAAAGGGATAACTAACCTGGGAAAAAATAAGTGTTGCTTAGGAACCAAGAAGTAAAGAAGAAGAAGAATGCATTTATCAAATTSTACTGCAAAAGCTGGCCAGAATGGAATTCAATGGTACACTGAATCAGAGAAATGTAAAATGTGGGCAGCAGCATGTTCTGAACACCAGAACAGCCAAAAACTGCTGATTAAGGTCAATTAGTAATTAAAAAGCATAAAACCTCTCAGATTCCTCAGAGGGTGATAAAACCCAGCCGAAACATTGTATAGGAATGTGTAATGCAAATTAGAGCCTCAGGGCACTTTTGCAGTGTAAGTAATAACAAGGAGCCGAAATTGTGCAGGTAGAGCTTTTCTCTCATTTCCTCTGGGCATCTGTGAGCATTCTGAAAGTCAGCAGCTCCATACGTTAGACAGGATTTCAGCTGGGCTTGGATGAGTGCCAGGATTTATGAAAACATACCATCCCCTGCCTGCCCAAACTGAACACGTAATGAATTAAGAATTTTCTGAGAAGCCTTTCCAGYGTTCTGCTCTGGTAACATCACACAAATCGCTGCTTGGATTAACAGCCCCAGCACCATCCTGGCCTTGTGGATGAAGCCCCACCGATTCCCTCTTCCGAATTCCTGTCAGGCATGTTCAATGGCTCGGATCAGGCTGTCTTTTCAATTACACAGAAACCTGGTGAAACATCTCCACCAGTAACCAAACACTGKGGGCAATGAGGAAACTCAAACCCTTAGAAGATCACCAAAGCAAAGCTTTGCTTTGCTGTAACAACAARGTTGGGATTCACCAGCAGGCTCTGTTATCCCGCCTCAGCACCGATCAGTTCTTATCTTTTCTCAAAACACCACATTCCTCCATCCCTTTTCCAAGCACAAGGCTCAGCTCCTGCGAGAGGACTTTAAACAGACAGAGCTGTGCAATAAAACCAAGCTGCTCTCCCAGGTGGGTTTGTGTTTCCTTCCCCGCGCTGAAATGAAAACCTCCTGTCTCCTCTCCTTCCCGTTTGGGATGAATTACCCGTGCAGGTCCAGCGCTGCCAGCTCTGCACTACTGACAGTATCATTAAGCTCAGCTCCACCAGGGACAAATCTCTTCAGACACTGAACAGTAATACTTTTATGCTGCCTTAGGAGTTTTGTGGCATTGCACGTTGTGTTGGGAAGCAAATCCCTCTCCCAGTGCAGGAAAAGGCACGGGCAGAGCGTTCAAAGAACACGTTGTTAGAGGTCCCCCTGTGTTTTCTAGAGAGCAAATGCCTTTTTTTCTGGAAGTGCTCAAGACAGAACAGGCTGCTCCTCTATCTTCTCTGTTTCCTAAGAGCTCACAATAAATACCTGAGCTGTGCCACAGGCTGCAGRCATGAAATGTTGTGTGAATATCCTGTGCAAGCACTTGTAGGGATGCTGACAACTCCAGGTACCTTMCTAATCCCAATCCTGGAAAAAAGAACTTACTGTAGAGTGTGCAACTAAAGGCACAACCCTATGGCACAGTGCCTATAGGCACGAGAAACATGTTTTAACTAAGGAGTGGTTGAAGTAAGACTAATGATGTCCACAGAACATCATGGACATGTAGCTATGGAGCTCTAATGAGCTACAGAATGCTCTTGGGATGACATGAGCTGCTGTAGCATCATGATTCTGCAGTTGCTAAAATAATTGCCTGGGCTGAGAGGAAGTCTTACTACTTTAGTTTTCTCCATTCCCCAGTGATAGGCCTTATAAATGCTGCAAAACAGAAGCTATCACCACATTCACGAGTGAAAAAAAAAAATTAAGAGGAAAAAGTCCTGAGAAACTAATTTCCTCAGCTGGGTATCAGCAGTTTATGTATCAGCCTACAAAAGCCTTGAGTTATTTGATCCTCAGGTTGCATTTCTTCCCTGAGAGTGGACTCAAAGTGCATGTATTTGGCAAAATCTACATTTAAAGCTAAAATAATCTGCAGCTGCATGTGGGTCGATGCTTTTTTATCTACATATACCATGGATAAAACAATAGTTGTTTCTGTTAATTTTCAATGCTCTTTGTTAATCTTCTGTTAATTTTCAATGCTTATTTCACAGGTTCTTTCACCCACAGAACTCCTGCTACCATCAACTCTCAGAATTCTGGACAGAGTAACAACATGTACGGTCTAAACTTTCACTACTTCGATCACCAGCAAATAAAACCAAAAATTGAATTTTATGCAATAGAACTGTGTGAAATAGAAGRATTGAGAAGGAATGTGCTGCCCTTTTTTCTGACATGTAGCAACGATTATTTGAAAGCAAGCTGTATCCAWCTTTTAGTTTGGGAAAAGAGATATAAAATACATGCTCTTTTTTTTTTGTTATAGGTAATTCCTTCTAATATTGGCTCTAAAATAAACRATTCTAAATCTATGCATGGACCTTGATAATATTGCCAAAGCTCCATGTCTTCATGTCATTTTCATGKGATTTTTAAAAACATTTTCATTCAATACAGTTTGGATCCTATATCTCTTCTCAATTTTGAGGTTTTAATAAATTTTCTTTACATTTTTCAAGGAAAAAAAAGCAAGAATACCCCTGCATTTTTACCAAAAATCATCACACTCAGGTTCAAGCCCATAAGTAAATTTTCAGATGGTGATAAAATTGTTAAAGCCAGCAGCCCAGCAGCTGTATTATAAATATTTCGCTGTATTTCATCCTTGTCCCAGGCAACATTCAAATGTAAGCCAAYGTTAATGATAAAAATGGATGCAGCTATTTTACACAGAAGCAAAGTATCAGGTTTAGAATAATCATGGAAGAAGCAGAAACGCTGTGTAATTCACTGACTAGTGACTGAGCTGAAAAAGGTAAACCATAATATGGATTCATTGAACATAATTAATAGATTTTGATTTTGATAGCAGAATGCATAGATTAAAATTCATTCTTTAAGTTATTATTGGGATGCTTGAGCTCCTCTGCACAAATCAGAGTCTGTGTAGAGGCAAACCACACAAGCTGCTTTCTGAAAATCAAAGGGGCCTATGTTTGCTTAATGCWGAGGCTGTCACTGATTAAAGATGGGCTTGGCAACTGTATAAATGGGGCTTGAGAAGGCAATTCCCTGCTATGGCAGAAACCTGGAGCCAAAAACCTAGGAGGTCTCTTCCAGAAAAGCCTTGCTTGCAACTTACTCCTCTTTCTCTCTCGTCTGATTTCAGCTGTACTGATGAAGACATTAATYTCCATTTTCTGGTTCACAGCAAATCACGCCAATCTTTGGTTGGAGCAGAGCTCTCACAATTATTAGCAACACAGATCAAATCCACAGTTCTACTCCTAGATGGCTCATTTCAAATACACCAAACAAATATCCCAAGGTCCTCATTCCAAGCATACAGTAAGTTGGATATGCCTGGAGACATGGAACAGGAAACTTGGTTYTTTTCCATATTTTATGACTAATACTGTGGGTGTATTAACTCTCAAGTGGAAGGTATTGTGCTGATCAGACTTTGATCCAGAGCCTTGATCCCAGTCTACTGTTTCCAATGCACAGCATAATAGTCAGAGAAAGAGTCCCTCGAGTAAAATTTTGGGGTTAAAAGGATTTAAGTGTGCGAGGTTGGAACCAACTCACAGAAACAAGTAATATATGGTCGGTGGAGACTATTATATCACTCAACACACATTGATGAARGTTTGCATATGGAATTCCAATGATTTCCAAACTACAGGACTTTCTCTTCACCTGTTGGTTGCCACAGACCACTGAACTACAAATTTCCAGTACATCACACACAGAGAGCTGTAGGGATGCACAATAAAATGCCTTCTGAGGTAGCTGCAGGAATGTTAAACTCCCCTTGAGGTCACTTTTTAACTTGAAGGGACGGGACCTCAAATATTGGCTGCCATGGAGTCATTTCCATACCTTGCAAGAGACATGAATCACCAATCAGGCTCCTGGAACTCTGCAATTTGCCCAGCACAACTAAGTGTCAATCCACAACTRCCCTGGTACAGAAAGCAGTGTGTTAGGGACAGGGAATGCTTGGCTTTGACTTGGAAGGGACCTTTAAAGGTTTGGTCTCACAACAGCATAAAACAGAGATCCCAAAATGTTTTCTGGATTGAAGCCACTTAAATCTTAGGAACAGCTCAGCTCTGATGCACAGGAAGAGCAGTGTGGAGGTTTATTTTGGGAGGATCTCCCTTCAACCCAATTTATCACTGGTTCTAGAACAGGATCAACTAGAAAAAAGGCTTTGCCAGTGGCATTTCACTGAGACCAAGGTTATTCCACTGACTTTCCTAACRCTCAGGGGAGCCTCAGAGATCCAAATTACTTTGCATCTTGGAGAACCCAGTGAGGTCATTACCAGAGATTTAAGAAAACCAATATTTTCACTTTATATTTATGATCTTTTTTCCACTTTTTGTATTTTAAGTGTTGGTATTTAATGGTTTTTCTTTTTGCCAGCTGTTCCCCTATAAGGAGGGTGAAATATAAAACCAGTTCCAAACTGTAAATGGTTTTGTAATCACACAAAGTTAAGGGCAGCAGCTAGGGACAGTAGCACTCAATAAAACTTTACTAGTTAAAGTAAAACTGGCACCAGTATTTYCTCTGTTAATATGATTAGCTCGCTGGAAATTACTGCATGACACACTGTGCTTCAAGCAATCTGTCTCCTTCCTTTGTTGTTGCATTGATCACAGAGATTTCCATAAGGACATATATGTTTTAAATTTGTTTCAGGAAGAAAATGTAAYAGAGCACTGATGCAAATTGCTATAATAGTATATACTGAAATGATTTTAGGATATTATGAATATTGCTGTTTCTATGGAAATTGAGCATCAGTTCATGGATAAAAAATTCAAATTCACACAGGCAAAACCCAAGCACAAGCACACACACATTTGCTGAAAGCTTTTGGAATCAGTCCAGGACAATTTACTTTCCAACAGTAAATTTCCTCTGCATGTAACATTCCCTAAACACTGTGAGCACTATGTACAACACTTTCCAGGATGAACTACACCCTGGGAAGTTTTTAATGCCAGGATAGAAGAACGACAGCCAAAAGGTAAAACAGGGGGGAAAAATCCCCACCCATATTCCTGCTTTTAAGCCAGCCAGTATCAATGGCAATTGATATTCYTCTTTGTAAAGAGAAGGAAAATAAAACAAGCACATATATACATGAGCACTTCTCAGTAACAAATAAGCAATTTGAAGTGAAAAACTAGGAAATCCACTCAAGCAATTTCTAAGCAAAGAACTGGAGTTTCCAACTCTGGAAGTGGAAGAAAAGCTCCACAGGAGGATTTCAGAACAGGCTGGCTCCCTACTGAACTTGAGTAATTTGATTTCTGGCTTTGCATTTCCCAGGCAGCCGCAGTATTTTATGTCCATACCCTGCATTATGCAGTTTATGACTGGGACACATCACACATCTATTACCTAGGATGACTAATTATTTGGGAATTACTGCAGTGAATAATGCCAGCAGAATTTGCTTTATWGCCTCAGCATAGCTGAGCTGGAAAATACCTTATGGATATATCTAATTCCAYGAAGACAAACAACTTTATAGCCATCATTAACACAAGCTGTAAATGCTAAATATGCAATTCTGTAGGAATTCTTAAAGGCATGGAAGAAACCCCTGACAGCAGATCTGGAATATAACCCACCCATGCAACCTCTCTGCTGTCCCATCTGCACAGAGGGAAGCAGAAACACTGCAGCAATCAGAAAACACAGTTGTGATTTGCAGAAACATGGGGAGTTTGTGTAATTCAGTACAGATGTAAGCCCGGGGTAAGTCTGTCAGCATAATCAGGATTTTCACAGTATGTGAGTGCTGCCTCCAGGCATTTGGAAACACCTTCTCCCTGCTGGCTCCTCACAGTACCTGGTGGTGGAATGAAACCAGAGCTGTGCTCTGCACCATCTGCTTTACCCCACACTGACTGTGGCCCTGATCCTGCWCACGCTGCCATTCACACTCAAAATTCCTATCATAAACAGCCCCACTGCTCATGTGAGACAAGTACAGAACACGCACAATTTTTGGCAGAAGTGGAAACTGTGCCTCTTTAGGGTCACCACGCAATTGCCGACGGGTTAGGATTGGGTCCACAAGTGTCATTTCACAATAGAGGAAAACATGAGGCAAAAACAAATTGCAGAATCTGTGTTTCAGTCATCCAAAATTAATGCCAGCCACAATGCACTGGCTAAGCAATAAAGGTCTCTCAGAAAATGGTTTGATAAAAAGGAAAGCAAGTAATAGGCAAAACCACTCAACTAGTAAAGATCCAACTAGTGCTGCTGAATGAAAACAGGCCAAGTCACTCTTCCCTCTGCTTCTTTATGGGTACAAAGTTGTAGAACACAATCAGAAATACTGGATATCATCAGCCTTATCCTTATAATTCTCTTTTCTGGCAGACTCAAACACTTTTAAGAGCACAATCTCCCTCTGCTTTTCCAAACACAGTCACAGGCTTGGAGACCATATTTGGCAAAGGTGACAAAGCAAGGAATGTAAAAAAAAGTGCAAAGGGAGTAGTTTACTTTATGAAGCTGGCATGTTTCTCCCCTTTTCCTCTATCCCTTTASAGTTTTCCAGCCCACGCTACTGAAGGAAAGGGTGTGATTCAGAAAAGCTGGGCTGGGGCTTAGGGGTGCACTTCTGAGCTCTGTACAGATGTCTCATATGATGGAGAGCCATTAGATACTGCCACAGTACAAGCCACTAACAGGCACCTTGTGAATAATATTGTTCACACAGATACTGCTAAAAAAACTCCCCAACATGTGGAAGGTTTAATAACTACAGAAGGATCAATTATAAAGGTAAGGAAGTTTTGAGTTTATGCAGTTCAGTTTCTGGAAACTGTAAGAGCTTTTTAGTTTGCCAAATGAATTAGTAAATGAATATAGAATTGCAGAGTTTTCTAAGCCTTTAGAGAAAAAAGTAGTGGTYGTGATTGGTACTGCCATTTGTTAAAAAGGATTTGGGGATTCTGCTGGAAACGCAAGGAATTGCTTTCCATATTCAAGGGCAAGCCAAACGAAATGGAATAGAGTGAGTTTATCAATGTCGAGCATTGMCTGTGTGTCACACTTTTAATGTCTCTTCAGTATACCGTGTGAGACCCAATGGTTAAGTGATCCTCAAATCCTGCAGTTTCTCATGGGTGTGCAGCACCACAGGCACCCCTGGYCTAGAGGAGATTTTTTCCAGGGGGATCATCTCTTTTTTGATTAAAGTTGCCCTAGTACTCTGACACAACCATAGAGCCGTGGAATCATTCTGAATCTACAAGGTACCTCCCAAGCAGTGTTTTCTGAACCTTCACTTCCATTTGGGAAAAGGGGTCTTGGCCGCTTAGGACTCACTGTCCTTCCCTTTTAACAGATCTACTAGTGATCACGTGAGTTTCTTGAGGGAAAAAGAAAAAACAAAAGAGACTGGTAGTTCAGCCAGTCCCATCTTCTACAAAACTACAAGTGGGCTCAAATTAACGTTTTAAAGGACACTTAAGGAAAGAGACTGCTGGAAAGGGAGTCTGGAACAGAGACTCTACAGCAATCACTTCATATCTGCACAATTTTCTCCATGAACAGTCTGGAAGTTTGGGCCTCTACCTGTTGATACATGATGAAAACTAGGGAGGAAGGGAAACTATTAAATATAGGACACAAAGTACATCCAAAACACCACATGAGCTTTGTTATGGAAAACCTTATCAGGCAGAATATGTGAGGGCTTTTACTTTGCAAAGCAGCATTTGAGGAGTTCCTCCCTGGATTTCTTTCATTCCAGACYGCCTGAAATATGGGTGTGAGAAGTGCAGGGGTGAGAACACACATCAAGGTACCGCATTACTACACTGCTTTAACATGATCTCAAATTGCTACAGAAACACGAGGGTATTTTTTACTAGGAACTGAGAAAAGAATTGACAGTAAGAAGAGAACCCAAAGGGCAGCTCTGGTTGCTTATCCAAATCGTTACAGTACTTCAGAGGAATCTTTTAGGCAACAAATGACAAGAATTTTGCATRGGCTGTCCCCTCTCAAGAGAAAAAGAAAGGACTTAGAAACCTTACTAAAAATACTCAGAAATGTTATTATTTTTMAATTGTATGAATTAGGTTTTCATTTCTTTCCTATGACAAAACAATTTTCAAAACAAGATAGAGAAAACTCCGCATATGATAAATTCATTTTTTCAATGAAATACCAAAACCATTTTAAAAATGAAGCTCAACAAACCTCCCAGAATSAGAATACATATACTTTAAGGTTGGGGAGGAGGGGAAAAACGATAAAGAATCTTTAAGCCCAAGTACTTATTGAAGACCTTATTTAGATTGAGGTCACTTCGACTCCTGTGATCCCTTTGCAGAAAGGATCTGCAGAGAATGAGTGTTTTCACGGTAAGAGCCAGTGACCCTGCCCTTCTCCTGTGTTGATTTTCCTTCTGTCCCCTGCCTTTCCGCCCGTGCGGAGGAGTGAATGCAATCCAGGYAGCCCACGGCAAACATCACCTGCCCAGAAGCCTAAACTGGGCACACATGTGCATTTTGTTACAGTTACCTTTGATCACACGAAGTTAAACCTTGAATTACTTCATCTCCACTTAYAACCGCCCCATGCCAACCTAAAATCTTTGTGAAAAGCACTGTGTTATCATCACTATAGTATCCAAAGAACGAAGGAAACAAGGCAGTAAATTCAAAGAAAACATTTAGTTACTACACTAGGGCAAGTCTTGGCACATCCTAAGATAAAACACAGAACAGTGTTTGTATTGTGGGCTGGTTTTCTTGAAAAGAGCAATGACAGCTAAGTTCCATGACACAGCATGGTATAAAACGTGCCCTGGTGAACTGGCACAACCCCTTTACAGAACGCAGAATCACACAATATGCYGAGTTGGAAGGGACCCATCAGGATCCTCAAGGCCAACTCCTGGCSCTGCACAGGACATTCCCAARAGTCACATCCTGTGCCTGAGAGCCTTAACTAAATGYTCMTTGAGCTCTGGCAGCCTCRGGGCTTTGRAGGCAACCCTTAATCCTTTTACAGTGTGTGCACATTCCAACTGTGCAGGGAATCCTTAATCCTTCCACAACGCCACCATTGTCCTGTTTTCCATTTATCTGCCAAAGCAACATCCTTAAAGCCCAACACAGCGTTAAAAAAATCCCAAACCACAAAAACCAGAGAGACTTACGTTTGTAGCGGGCACACGGGTCCTTTCCACTGTCCAGGAGTACATCTCACGGGAAGGGCGCTGCTAGGAAGAGCCCCTGATTTTACGCCTCAGGTCTCAAGAGCCGCCGCGGGGGATGAATGCGTGGATAAACCGTGAGGGTGATACGGGACCGCCCTCACGCGCCCCTGGAAGCGCCAAGAGGCGCGGCCCTCGAGGCCTAGGCCGGGCCCGGCGCCTCCATCCGGCTCCATCCKGCYCCATCCGGCTCCATCCRGYTCYATCCRGYTCCATCCRGYYCYATCCSGYTCCATCCAGYYCYATCCGGCTCCATCCAGSYCCATCCGGCTCCATCCAGSYCCATCCGGCTCCATCCAGYCCCATCCGGCTCCAWCCAGYCCCATCCGGCYCCATCCRKSCCCATCCGGCTCCATCMAKKYCYATCCGGCTCCATCCWGYYCCATCCRSCTCCATCCAGYYCCATCCGSCTCCATSCAGCCGCATCGCGCCCCGGGAGCGCCCGTCCCGTCCCCGCGGGGCCCACAGGCCGTCCCCCGGAGCGGCATGGGCACAGCCCGGGCGGGGATCGCCCTCACTCACCGGCAGGGCCTCGCCCGGATCCCTCACCCCGCGGCACCGGGCAGTGGAGCCCCAGTGGAGCCGCAGTTTGGCGTTATAAAGGTATTGTCGACACCTCGCAGCTTTGCTCTGTGACTGCAGACTCCAGGGCACCTTTCCTGGGACAGCTGGAAAGGCTGCGCTGGGAAGTGTCTRTGGGAAGCCTTCGAGGAGACAGATGACGATGTTGAAGGCCCAGCTGGATCACAGGAGAAGAGCCTGCAGACAAATGAGATTGTGTTGGCACAGGGTGGGAGTGCTGAGCTGCAGCGCCCAGGGCACCGTGCCATGAAATGTGAGTGCTGCCAGACTCCGGGCATTGTGAAACCAGGGGCTCACCTCGGAGAAATCCGTGTGTGCAAATGCAGCTGTCAGCCGGTGAAATTGCTGCACCTCTTTCCTCAGATAGCACCGTAATTTAATTAAGTGTTGATGTGCTCTGGGTGGAAGCCCCTCAGCAGCACTGCTTCTGAATAAGCCATTTCATTTCAAAAGAGAAATGGGAACAGAGGCTTTCCCCATATTAGAGAAATATTTTGGAACCAAATTTGCATTCCACTTATCATTGTTTTCATTGTAGTTGGATTTAAACTCAAAGGGGGGAAAAAAACCTACATCACAAATTATTAAGGGTAATTGCAAAATCAGTGGAAAAACTTAAACCAAATCTCCCAATATTGTGGGATCATTAATCTGTTTTGCCACTGGTTTCCAGGCTTATCAAAGGATAGATCTGCCTTGGTCTTTGCTTGCTGTGCATAAGATGATCGGTGGTTGAAGAACAGTACTGGAAAGCAGTGAGCTATTGCTATAGGTTATGTACCTTTCCCCGGCTAAAAYTGTTACATTTTACATTTCAGGAAACCTCTGGAGCTTATTAAAAGTAGCTTGAACAAACCAAGACGCAGATTCACAGCTACTTCATTATGTTTCTTCCTCTARAAAAGAGAAGCCACCCCCTCCCCTCCTTGCATGTATCTCAGTGTCTTTATGGTATCAATTGCAGSCCAAAGGAACATATGGCACTCGAATTTCTTCTGGATGAGGTCATTGTGAAGTAAGGTCTCTTTTCCCCTCTCTACAGACACTTGCATGCTGTCCTCAGAATTTGGCCATGACATTCCAGATAAAAGTATCACTTTCCCAGACCTTAGTATCTCTTCCATTTTCTGTTTTAAGTCAGCGCCAGGGAGGACAGCCACATTCCTTGCACAATAGCTGACAGATTCCTTGGGTTCCAGCCAAAATGCTGCTTTGTAACTGGTTCTTGCTACATTTTGGAGTCATTTCAGCCCCTGAGCTGCCAACTTAGTTGGGAGTTTTAGGGGTGTTTTCAGGAACCATTTTTATAAGAGYATAAAGTGACCTCTATGGCCCAGTTATTCCTAGTTTTGAGAAAATTCAAGCAGCTCTTTTTGGAAAGAGATATTAGGCAGGAATTTGTTTTAAAATTTAAATGTGCTCTGTAACAATAACCAAAAATACCATCAACACAGGCTTCACAGCCTGTATCATGGGAGCTGTTCTCAAATAAGATGTGTTGGTCTATATGATGCAAGGTGATGGAGCTGCACATTAGCTGTGATTGTATTGGCCCACGTTTTATGATGCATCCCGTCTGTACCAAAAATACAGGCATTGCAAAAAGGGAATGAAGAACAGCAAGACTTTGTGCAAGCACTAATTACATGATTGATTAGAACTCYGTTGATTAGAATGGGAGCAGGTGAGCAAAAGGAGGTGTAGCAACTAAAAGTTATTCTGAGGAACAATGGGTATGAGGAGAGTACCAATCCATAAATAACATACCATAAAGGATTTCTTTCCTCTCATTAGATTTCCCCTGTTTTCACATTTCTATAAGCAAACAGACGGGAAAACCTGTTTATTATTATTGTTACTCTCAATTTAAAAAATCAAGTAATGAGCAATAACAGGCATTATAACTTAGATCCAGCTTATCTCTTTAGCTAGGAAATCCCCCCTGAATTCACACTAGCTCCCATTCAAAGGGAAGAGATGCTCAGGGGGCAGTTCCAGCAAGGGCTGGAGCCCAGAGATAGGGACTGTGCTCCCAGGGAAGTGTTGCCTGTGGGTTCAGAGAAGTCATTTAGCCCTCACTATCTCATCCCTGCCACTTGTGGAGTCCTGACCTGCCCCACAGGTGCTGCGAAGCTCCGGCAGCGTTCATTAGAAACCGGAGATTTTCAGCTGAAAGGCACTACTAAAAATATTATTGTTTCCATAGCAACAGCCCGTGCAGTACAATGGGGTGGCTCTTTGCAGGATATTGCCAAAAGATCAGAGATGAGAAACTCTCACTTCAACCGCCAGAGCCGAAATAGAGCAAAGGACCCACAAAAGTCACTGCTATTTATATAACCACCTCTGGCTCTGCTTTGTGCCTTTGTGCAMAGCTCTTGATTCTGTCGGTGCACCATTCCAAACTTTGCAGGACCAAAGAATAACAGGAGCAGCTGCACCTCAAGTAGTACATAAGGGACTTCTCCTTCCACAGGCTTCATACGAGTTGCCAAAATACTAATTTATTAATTTTGCTATGACTCCAAGCACCTTCAGAGCTATATCAATATTTAAACTTGAACTATAGCAATATATTGAAGTGACAGAGMGGCTGCCCTGRCTTAATTCAATAASASAACCATGATTGCTTGAGGTAAAAGRTTTCATAAATATACACCCACAGATYGGCTTCAAAATCCATAGGCAGTCTCCTAAAAGYTGAATTTTGTAGAACTGCTGAACAGTCATTAGCCCTTAGGGTTTTAGAGTGGGATTTAGTGGGAATTACTRGGAGAAAAGCTGTTACTGGGATCAGAGCATTGTTATTTGACAGCCTGAATGGATGTTACACCTGACTTCAATCCCATTCTTGAAACTCTTTGCATAAAACCTAAAAGTAAACYAAGAAATCAATCAGCTTGGCCTTCATGAGAGCTTTCCTTGCTCATTATCTCTGTCTAACTTGAGTAAACATAGTTTTTGATAGATWGTTTCTGAGTGAATGGTTGGAAGAGAATTTAACCAAACTCACTTCCCATCCTTTGCKCTAAGTTATCCAATTTTCATCTCGAAAATTGGTCAATCTGCTAAGGCCTCATATAGAAATGAAGGCAAAGCACAAGTAAATGAGGACATTTCTTGGAAGTTTATCTTATTAATGATTACAACAAGAGGCCATTGGAATTAAAGTGCATCTACTGTTTATCTTTTGTGTGGAGTGGCTGCCTGCAGAAAGGGATTCAGTTTACATTATTGTCAGTCTGGCAGGAACTGAATAACTGAGGGCCAGTGTGCCTTGCTCAACTATTCAAGAAATAGCATTCAGCAAAATCCTTCTGCAAATATCTAATTGGCATCTCAGGCTAATRTAATTAAATCAGCTTCAAACACTTGTTTAATTGCCAAATTGTTTGAAGTACAGTAGAACACGGGRATATTGCCAGGGAGATATGGATTAGCGAAATAAAAAAAAACCAAACAAAAAACTTCAAGGTTAAAACCAGAAATGTAATGAGAAAAAAACAGTGTTTTTAAATTAAGAAGTAAGGTTTTATCACTGATATTTATGATAATATTGGCATTATAAAACAGTTATGGTATAAAGGTGAATATATACCAAAGAGGAGTTCTCTGGGGACAGCAAGTAYGTACCTGCATGAACMCAGCTTACATTCCTGTCCCTGTATYCATATGCATTTACTGATCTTGARAAATGCAGTCCCTATCACTTGTCCCTCTGTGGCTTTGAGTAATTTACATTCASCAAGGCATTGAATCATGTGATTTCAAAGGGCTGTGAGCACACACTTAAAGTTAAGCCCRTATAAGTGGAAAGGGATAAACTTCAGCCTATGCTTAAATGCTCACTGAATTGCAACCTGCACACCTTTGGCATTTGGCCCATTTGCAGGGGTGATTTCATGGCTTGTTTACTTTGTCTACAAGTGATTGTTCCCATGTTTTTCTGAGCAAAACACATCTCCATGTAACATGGAGGTACCAACTGCAGGTATWGAAAAAGCCAGTAAAATAAAGGTCAAGTTATAGAAACTTTTTTCAAACTTGACATAACCTAACCAAGAAGTTAGGTGGCAGAAGTTCAATACAGAAGAATATTTAGGTATATATATATTTTAATCTATGATCACATTTCTCTGCAAAGTTTCCCTTGCTTCCACATTAATCCCCAGTGATTCTTCTGAGAACTGAGTAAAATCTTTCTCAGCATCTGACCTACAGGGATTTTTGATCTCCCAGAGCAACAAGATCAGCATTATCCCTCCCATCCCACACATTGTACTGTGGAAGGAATGACTAGGTAAAATCTGGCAATAAACAAGGTTAAAATAAGAACTCCTCACCATGAAAAAAAATGAGTCAGTTAAATTATCCGTCCCACTTCCCTGTAGGAATCAATGGTCATAGTTAGAACAGCACTGCACAAAGCATCTCTAAATTTTTTATTAAAAATAGCATAGGAATAGAAGTCAATAAGAAAGTAATGTACATTCCTAGTGTAAATATACTACTAAGAGRAAATAAAACTGTTAAAACTTTTAAACTGTGTTGTAAGCACATCAACACAGTGAAAATRAAAACCTGATGAACAAAATGCTTTAGAAAAATACAGAAAATCYAAGGTTGAGCAATTGCATCAAACTGAGAGATAAAAGCACTCAGCACCACTGAAAATTGATCTTGCAAGCACAGAAAGAGCATYCTGAGTGTAGCCTGACAGGTCTTTCAAGGACTTGAGAAACATAAAGGCAATTGAATGCAGCTCTTTTATATTTTAATTAAAAGAAACATTCCATGCAAARACTTAATGTGCCAGTTTCCAGCCTAGACTGAATTTTTATAGCAGAATTTGAAACTCTTCAAAATAAGGGTTTATATAATGGAAAGGCTGACACAAACCTTACTTCAGGGATGAGAACCACAGCATCAGATTTTCCTCTCTTGCTGGAGAAATTACAAATGCCTCAAGTAAGATTGAGGTAAAGAAAAGATAAAAATGATCAGTAGTAAAAAGTAAAAATGATCACMTTGAAGAAAGCACTTTTGAGTGGCAAATAAGATCAGATTCTAAAGAACAKACAGCAGATGTTTGCCAGCATCATGAGAAACAGCAGGGAAGAATTTTGCTTTTCCCTGWGGCAGATCATCCTCGGACATGCACTCGAAGGAAATTGAACTCAAAAGCAGTAAGCTGCCCTGAAGAAAAGTAGTAACAGGTGCTGGCAGTGCCACRGAAAGAGGAAATGCCCTCTTTCGAGCAGCTTTTGGGCAAGACAGTGGATGACACCAAGCAGAAAGCAATTCCCTGGCAGTTCCCTGACATAATTGTTATGCTCACGATTATTTCTGCAAACATCTCTTGGCTTCCTTGCAACTGCTTGCAGAAACTGCATGGCTGCAGGAGCGTAGGAAAGCTGGATATTGCCTTGAGCTTCCATTTTTTGTTCTGTGCAAGGGAGAGGCTTGTGTGTAAAGGTCTTGTTTCTCTCAAGATCTATTTMAAATCACTTCTATTTTTATTGCTAATAAACCTTTTGGGGTTTGAACTGTAAAACTGTCTTTGTCTCCTTTTAGGGAGTTCATTGCAGCAGAGARTCTAGATGTTCCACTGCAAAATTCTGACTGACGTCGGATTCTCAGTCTMAGTCTGTGAGTTTGCTTGTCACAGTGGATGATAATGGGAATTTAAAGAAATCCACACAAACATGGWGATTTTCACTGTTTCTGTATTCCCTGAATCCCTGGTGGAGCTGGTTTTCAGAAAAGCGAGTGACTGAATGGAAATCGGCGGTTTCTTTTGGAAGTTTAGGACAAGAGTTAAGCAAATAAACAAATGCTGTAGACCAGAACATTGAAACTGGTGCCAAAATAAACCCAGACAAATGCTGTAGTGGTTCAGGCTTTGGAACTGTACATACAAGAGTGTTCACAAATGTTTTCTCTCTTTCAACAGGGACAACAACAACAGAAAGTTACCGCAGGCACGGAGCGAGTTTTCTCCGAGTTAATTCTTTCAAGTGAGAGCAGTACCAGCCATGCTGTGTTACCCTGGTGAGATGATGTGACACACTCAGAGCATAGCACATTCTCCAAATGTGTCAGACACAGAGATAAACTGAAATGCTCAAAAAAAACTACCCAGGCACATCTGTACTTCCAAGACCAGAACTCCTCTTGTTCCATTATGAGTGATGCTCCTCCAACCCTCCTGCTAAGGAAAATCCTTCATGTCTMTCCAACACCTGAATKCCCAGCAACTATTTGACATTCTGCACATTCCTACTCTGCATTTTTTCAAGGAAATACATTTAAATTCTGATTGTGAAGGTCTCTCTTTACTTTTTCAATACCAGGCTGGAGATCTATGTCATATTATCCCTTTTCTTGTTTGGAGCCAAGTGCAAAGGAATAAATCACTTGGGAATGATAATATGAGTGAGCTGTGGGAGACTGCCAGACTTTATTGCAAATGCAAAACCCACTCAGAGTGGGACAATGTGAAATATAAACCAATCTGAACTATCTCAAAAGGCAACAAGCAAATTTCTTTTAAATTCAAAGCCTGTCTTGACTTTTTTCCCCTTCTCCTTTTTGATTTTTCTGCACCTCTGCATTTTTTAGGTCTGGTCATGTCTGAAAGGAAAATAGTGACTTTTGCCAAAAAACCTGTTGTCACAGGATTTCCARTACATTTTGGCAGGTGCAAAAKATAGATCCCTGCCTGTTTACCCAGKTAAAGTGAAAACTCCAAGCTTTCAGAGATTCCTCCAGTGCAAGTTAGAATAAGACCCTAAAGCAATTTCCMTCCTTTTATATAAGTCAGGGTCACCTTTGAGTTTAACAGAATCCAGAAGGATTTCCAGCATGCGTTTATTTCTTCTAATTTATATTTCCTTAGTTCCCTTTGTGTGATTTAAGAATCCCAAAGGGAGCTACAGTTTACCACAGCAGGAGGGTGCAGATGTATATAAGAACCTGTGTTAATAATAAAATTATCTGATCTTGCTTTCTGTTGGAGGTGCCAGAGAAAATCAATCTCATACATCCTATCCAAGAAATGAGGATCATTAATCATAGCAATGCTTATTTTTCACTCCTTTTGAATGTGCAATTTCCCTAAGAACCACAAAATGCACTCAGTTTTCTGTGCTATAGGCTGTATTTTCTGTGCTCAGTTTTGTGGTGTTGCTATAGGCTGGGTTAGCACCTGCATGTAGAAATACTCCTGAAAATACCACACGGAGTGAAAAAAAAACCCAATCCAACTTGCAAAATGCACAATTTTCTGGGAAACCCACAAACCAAGGATCTCTCTTGACTTTAAATCAGTTATAAAACATCCTTTTAAAGGGGATTCTCCAGGCCATTATTTATTTGGTTTGGGTTTTTAAAATTTTATTTCCAACAGCAGAGAAATCCTTGAGGCATGTCCTATAAAGTTATAGTGAGTGATTGTTTTCCTGAAAAAAAAAAATCTATGTTTTTTCAAATTCAGTATGTCTCTGCTGCTTCAAGGTGCTGCAGAAACATTTTGAAATACTTAGAAAAATAATCAATTTAAGATGATTRCTGAAAAATAAATGACTCAACACTGCTGTTCTTGTTTACAGTTCCTAAGAAGTCAGATTTTAGATAYAATTTCTGGCTTTAGGTTCCACGCTTTGCTGACTGCTTAACTCAAAACAAAGTTCTTAAATACGTTATTAAAGGAAGGGATGGAAACATGAAGGTATGCATGAATACATACAGGATTATGTATTGTCTACTTTGTTATTAAATGAACCTGAAATGATTTTACTGACCTTTTTGGCTGGCTGTTGCCTGTAATGTAACACTATTTCAAATACCATTTCCAGTGTATGTAAAATCATTTGAGAGATGTAAATGTAAATCCTGGAGGGTGCATGACAAAGTGTTACACTTGTCATCATTCAGAGCACAGAGGTTATAGAAGAAATACAATTGGGAGCAATATCAGGTACTCCCTGTGAATCAGGACTGTAGTAAAGCAAGTAAATAGGAAGGACCAGGATGGTTATTACATTGATTTTGTTCCATGAATAAAGATAGGTTTTTAGTCTCCAGGGWTGGCAGCTGCCTAAAAGAGCACAGATTGCTTGGGATGGCTTACATGGAATGATATCACAGGGCAAACAGTCATTTCCCTACAGTGGGCAGAGCAAGAAACAGCTCGTGTGCACCATAATGTGTGAAAAGCAATGAGAAGTTCAGCTCAGAGCTGAGAGACCTTTCAAAGCAGTGCTGAAAGAGGCTCCCACCTTTGGCAGAAAGCTCCGGGGTCCTGGAGTCTGACATTTCCAACTCCTCTGTGCTCAACCTTCCAGTCACCAAATCTGACCAAGAATGCAACCTGAGCTCAAGAGCTGTATGATTTTTTGCACCCCGATCACAACTGATTTTATTCCTACCCTCCAGTAAGAAATCCATGCTAAGAACTAAGCATTTGTGAACTAAGAATTTTGGAGCTTTAAGTGTCCCAGGCCTCATCTGGGCCCAAGGATGTGGCAGAATCATATCATTTAATAGACAAGTCAAAAAAACAGGGTCTTGAAAAGTATTAGGGAAGCTTTTAACTGCCCTGGAAGATTCCAGAAGCACCCTGGTAATGAAAAGAGGGGGTTAATGAACTAATAAAAATAAATGCTGTGACTTGAAGCAGACTGTCAGTCCAGTGTGATTTTTTGAAAATGACAGTGAACCTGTGAGTGAATCCAAACCCACCCTTCCCCTTGTGCCATCGGCTGGGTGGAGGCTCTGCTATTCAGACCTGAGCTCTGCCACTGTGCAGCCAGCAGAGTTTTTGYTAAAAGACAAAAGGAGGGGAAGAAAACAAACTGGGTGTAACTTCTTTGGKATTTGCATTTTTCTGGGTGGTAAAAAGCTGAGGGCAAAGCGTGGACAGTTGGGAAGCAAACAGAAAGCTCAGCCAAGCTGAGCTTAAAAAAGGAGAAAAGAAGAAAGAAAGGAGTTTATGCTGCTGCTCTGAAGGCAAATGGAAATGCGTAGATGTTCTGCTTGAAGAGATCTAGGAAAGGTCTCTCAAGTGGCTGGGACAGTCCGAACTTGTGCCTCCACAGATGGTGACATTCACACTGCCGCCTTCTACCTCAGATGGGCTCAATGTGACAGTGGCAGATACAGAGGAAGGAGAATTTCCCTGTCAGCTGCAGGGCATGGTGAGATGAGCTCAGCAGCCACCTACAGAATTCCTGCCTTGGCTGAAATCACCCCGAGAAATCCSGCTGCCTCTGCCAGTCCAGACCCAGCCTCACGACCTCTCCTGTTTCCTGCAGAGCCATTTGAGAAAGTGTTACTCACTGCTGGAATCAGGAGCAAATCTGCCTTAGATACAGGGAAGGCTAACCCACACAACCATGGAAACGACAGAGAGAGAACTGAATTGACTTACAGACCAGTGTAATAAAACACCTCCAGTGTCCCGCTTATTTATAASAGAGAGACAACTACATACTCTGAAACCTCTTGACTGTACCTGCTCCTCTGTGCCCTGAGAGGTTCACAACAACTGTACTCATGCAGTAAAGCAATTTTCCTTTATTTCGGTGGTGGGACATGCAGATATTCTGGAGAGGAAAGAGTGTTAGATGCTCACTCTTGGCCAGGGAACATCATTCAGGGGTACCAAAAAGCAAAAGCTGTTTGTCCAGCAGATATCACATCATGCTTTAGCTCATGTTTGAACAAYTAATTTGGAATTCTCTTTCCCTCARGAGTCCAGGCTCCTCTCCTCTCCTGGGGGCCCAAGGAATGTTCTCCAGCACACAGAAACCCCAGCCAAAATGGAGCACCTAGACAGATTTCTACAGCAATATGATCACTCTGCAGTCATTTCCTGATTCTGGTGCACCAAAAAGAAACTGTCCCAGTTTTTTTTTATAAAGCAATTTGAGCACAAGACATATTGTCAGGTCTGAAAGGCAAAATATGTGGCAAGACTCAAGGGGAAAATTGAAGCTGGTGGCGAATTTCCATTTTAGCAGAAGGACTTKCTGCTATGTCAGATGCAAAAAATGTAATTATTTTTATCTTTCAAAAGAAACACCATTTAATTAACAGARTGCGTGCTCACCACACAGTAAATCCACAGGCAGTTGGATCCCTGCAGAACTGGGAGGTGCTTGCAGAGGCAGAGCCAGACCTTAATGACAGGAATGTTTCTGGAATGCTCACAGTGGCAAATTAGTTAAGAAAAAAAGCAAACCACACTTTTCACAAGTTCTTAAGCTTTTTTACTTTGTTGTATCGAATTGGATTTGCTTGGATTTGGAGCAATTGGGCCAAACCACTGGGAGATTTTCAAGATAGTAAATAATATGTTTGAATCAAAATCACAGGAAAGGGATTTGGCTGAATTCATGAGGTAGAAGCRTTTTGCTACAATCTCAACATTTGCATAAGAAAATTTGCAATGCTCCATGCTTGCCCTGCTCTGACCAGTAAGTTCAAGCACAAAAAAGTAAGATCCASATATCCCAATTAATTTACCAACTATTTATTCATGAGCACAGTATTGTCCAAAGTAGAACTATGTCAGAACATTATCAAAAGGTGGCATTTGCTTGGATCATCTATTCYAAATAGTATTGTTCCTGGTTCTGTCACTCAGGCTAATTGTTCTGCAACTTTTTGAAATATTTTGAAACCCAAAAATATTAATAAAATTTTTCAAGAGTGTCTTTTTGCTTCCAATCATGCCTGTTATGTACTTGTTCTTAAATATATCATCAAACAAAAATAAGCTGATTACGCCTACCTATTGCCCACGAATGTCTGGCACTCAGACATTTATTTTTACTAAAAGTTAATAATTGTGAGAAAGGCATTGCTAGAAGCAATGAACAATGAACAAATTTCTGGCTTCACTATAATGAATATTTATGAAACCTTTCTCAAAGGATTTTCTCTGTTCTTCTCAGTATACCTTTGCCCATATTTTAAAATAAGATTTTTTTTTTTCTGAGATGTTGCTCGTATCATGGAATTTGGATGAAATCATGCTCCTTCCAACCCTAGCTATTTTCCAGTTCATGACTCAAGCAGCTGAATAACTATTTTTATTAAAAGGCAGACATTTAAGACATAATCCAGCTTGGGTATTTCTGTAGAAGGGACATTTCACTAGGAAGTTTTTACTTTCCTTTCTGAGCCAGCATTTAGGAAAAAYATCCCTATACTACTGATGTTAACCAGCTTTTTCTTTATTACCACTGGCAAGYAGCAGCAGCACCTCTTGTGCCTCAGAATGCACTGTGAGGCAGCAGGGAGAAAAACCACCACGAGTGTGAGAGAAAAATGAAGCAGTACCAGACAGAGCAGGAAAAAATGATAAGGGAGATGATAAAGTTTTGTGAGAATTTGTAAGGASAGTGACATTAAAAGAGAAAATTTTAATGTGAAACCATTCTTTAGCTTCAGAGACAGAATARGGGGTGATATCAGAAGACATTTCCAGTGCCAGAAAATGGTTTCAAATGCTCTCCCTTCTGAGTCCCACATAGACTCAGATAGGTGATCCTGTGGGGTAAATGGTACAGAAAAAGACACTGGGAATGAGCCAGCTCTGGCAATTTCTGCACCAGAAATGCAGGTAAAAACACTGTGAGGAAATCTAACATGTCTGTACGTCTGCTAAAACCAGGTAATATTTRTCCTTTTTTATTTGTAATGAAAATWCWCATTAGATTAGCTCATCTTAAAATGTTATGGGGTGGCAACACCAGGTGAATTCATCCACTCAGCTTTAATGGGGAATCTTAAAAACAGACAGTGCTGTTCCAGTTTGAGATATACAGAACCTAAAACACCCATTGGGCCCTAGGGATGCAGAGACTGTCAGAAAAGCCTAATCCTCATGCTCCTCCTTTTTTTAAGGGCAGGACCAGTAAAATGCGTAATCTGCTGTATGAAGCTGTTGTAATCAGCCTTTTTGATAGATGGAATAACACAGAGAATCAGGATTTTCTGTTATGGCATATCTAGCTCCTTTCTGTAAACAACTGGAAGCACTCGTGTTCTTTAATGACTTCATCTGGTTCAGATAATAAATTACAGAAAATTGATTTCAAATTTACAATCTCATTACTAAACTCTAAACCACCAAATACCAAAGAACATTTCTTTTTTACTCAGTTAATTCAAAGCATATATTTATGGGTTATGATTATCAGTTAATTAATTAGGCCTGGGTCTTACACCACCCACTGATTACTGCCTGACGTACAACACTGASTCATTAAAAATCTTTAACTGAAGTCCTATAAATCATTCTACAACAGATYTTAACCAACCTGTAATTTATGTACTGTGGTTCTGAATAAACAATTTGCATCTTGTGTTCCTACGTAAAACCTGTAAAAAATAGATTTTATTTCAGCACCAGTCTACTGTAAGGACTCAAGCTTACAGACTTAATTTACAGAAAATTGGACACAACCATTTGAAGTTCTTTTGTGTCCAAGGTGTTTTAGGAATTGCCAGACATGAAGCAGGACATGCATACCTCTTCACAGAGTACATGTACAACCAAAGTGAAATAAAGTGTAAATAATAATGTGGTGATAGCTGTGAGGTAAAATCAGTTGCAAAGTTCTACCAACTACTTTTCTAAAAAAATTGAGGATATTTTGTAGAAATTTGTAGAATCCCATTTTATATCCATAGATCCAGCTTCCCAAATTTCCAGATGGTACCATACAACTGCCTGTGATTATTTCCTGTTTCCAAGTGTCTGTCACTGGCCCGTTTGATCAGCCATGGCTCAGTGTTTGCTCCCAAAGTGTCACTGAGGTCACCTCTTGGCCTGGTGGCTGTCCCTTCCCCAGAACCYCCACTCTGCACTTCCACAAACAATTCCCTGCCTGAGGAGTTGAGCTGGAAACTCTTTGTGGCCGTTKTGTTTGTTTATTGGAACCAGGTTTCATTAGCATCTCTGCAAGACAGAAGATTGCATCAACAGATTTAAAAGCTGCCAAAACCTATAAAATCCAATCAAGAAAACAATCCCTAAGGGAGAAGATGATTGAGTGCTTATAAAGGTACCAGGTTCTTCTACCCAGATGGATTTTTTTATAGAACTCTGCTCTATAAAGCCACTTATGGTGCAATTCTGGCACCTCTGGGTGAGACTCATTATCTGGGAGRTAACGGGACTGTTTACAAGGAGAGGAGAGCTCAGGGCCATGAATGCTTTACAGGAGCATTTCATTTGAGAAGTGTCAGGTCAGATTGCTTCCACTTCTTATGTTATCCAACTGTGAAAAATATTAGTATGCATGCTAGGTAGAACAACAGAGTAAATAAATAATAATACAAGAAAAAGTTCTCTTTCAAGCCTAGGGTGTTGGGTTTTTTTTTGGTTTTTTTTTTTAAGTATTTGTGATTAGTAGTTACCACAGACAAGACACCCCCTCTTTTCTGATGAAAAGCCAGAKTTAAAGCAAAGTTTGAGTGAGTGGAGTGAACAAGGTACATAGCTGTGGCCAGTCACACTGTGCAAACACAATGTGTTTGCAGGGTTGAGACAAATGAGGGGGAAAACAGGCAATATTCTTGATAGTATTGTAAATATTGATGTAGCAGCAAAGTATCCTTGGCAGCTTAGGCAGAGGTTTATAAAATATGAAGACGGGTAAGTCCAGCCTTCTACCAGATGGGGTTTGGCAGAACATGAGCACATAATTTACAGATTATATAAAAAGATTACCTGACTCATCCTTGGAGCACAGCAATCTGTGGACTTAATAGAGGCTGCCCTTCATATGCTGCTGTTTCTCTGAAAGGAAGGAAAGATTCACTTAGGGGGAAAAGCACTGCTTAGAGGTACTCTGCTCTTGTGGACTGAGTCCCTTCCAGGCTCTATTCCAGAGCACTCTGCAGATCCCCAGGAAGGCAGGATGCAGGGATACATTCTCTAGCTGGCACCATACTGGATGTGTGTTGCCCACTCTGAGTGCCCACATTACAGTAGGACAGCCTTAGGAAAGGGTCAGAGATGCCAAGGAGTCAGGGGATAAAGAGGGACGTGTCTTCCACTCCCCTCACATGCAAGAAAACAGTGTCACTGCTTCTAAGTCAAAAATCTGCTATGGAACAACCATTTCTATGACTAAAACTATTTCTGAATGTTTACCTGTTGCCTTTGCTCATTTGAACTGACTGTTCAGACTCAGTGAAAGAATGGAAGYTCTGTAGTGACCTCTCTTCTCTCTCACTGGCTGGAAATTGCTGCTCAGCTTTTGTGAGCAAAATCTCTCAGCTCAATGTCTCAGGGGAAGCCTGACTCCTGCTCTCCCCAGGAAATGAGCAGGGCAGGGAGCAAGCTGTGGCTGCATTCACCGTGCCAGCACAGCRCAGCAGGACAAAAACACACACCAAGGGTTTTAATAACGGGAATTGCACGCGGTAAATCCGCGCCCCGGGGAGCGTGCGTGTGCTTTTTGGATAAGCAAAGCTCAGTGGGAAAGTGGCTGGCTGTAAAAGTACAGCTCATTACAAGCAGGTGAGAGGAGAACAGAGGGAGCTGTGACACYGGCTGTAATTTCCATTGTGAACAGTTCCTGGCTTCCCCATCCGTGGGCAGATTGAGCAGGCCACAGAACAGCCAACATTTTGCTCCTGTTACCATCTCTAGCCAGGCTAGCTAGTTATGGAGAGCTGAAATAACTGGCCTGAGGCAGCATGATGATAATTCTTTCTGAAGACTGTTCATGTGTAGGAAAAATAMCCCCAAATTTTCTCAAATTGTTCGCTAGTACAGACTCATTGTACCTGTCATCGTTAGAKTTTTGTGACAACTCTTTACATTCTCTTCTTTGCTTGAAGTCACCCAGAAATTATTCAGAATATATCAAATTATTTATCTTGGTTTTGGTTCCTTGTAAGAATGATAAATATTTCAGAATGTTCTGATTTCTTACTTTTATTATCACCTTCATGCATTTTCAATCTGTACTTTATCCTTTGGCRTAAGCGTAGGAAGTTGCCAAAAGGATGAATTTTGACAGCTCTAGCTCTTTTTTGTTTGTATTGACGAAAACTACCTGTGCAGAAGAGAAAACTTTCTTGTTTTGTAAATGATAATAAACATCTAGGAATGCAAATGAGCATGTGGGTACTGCGCCGCTGGAACRGAGAGAACAGGATGTTCTGTCACTTGGAACTGAGGAGGAACCTCCTACCTGGCAGTAGCAATCAGCACAAAAACAAGTGGCAGTTTTTATGTGATTACAGAGGCTGCACAACAAGGTTTGATATTTCTCAAACTAAGCTCACATTGCTGGCACAACACAAGCCCTGTCTCAAAAGCCACTTGATTTGGTGTTTTTCCTCTCGAGGAGTTCAGGAAGCCATGCACTTCTGCCTGTTACCCTCACAAATTAACTGGTATATTTGAAAAGTTTCTACTTCAAATATTTCATGAGCCTAACACAGCAAATGTTTTTATTTTAGAGATGTGATGACACACATTGGTGTTATCATTTCCATGAAGGAGCACTGCACTTTGCTCTAAAGCCTGAAGTGGGATCAGCCAACAGCAGCACGTGTGCAATCCAAAGTCATGCTGCAGGGAATCAGGATGCCCCGGGARCTCTGCCAAATACAAGGAAAAAAACCCACAAACTCTCCTTTTAAAAGCCTTCACATTATATCAGACTTCATTCTATCATTCTCTGTTTTACATTTAAAAGCTCTGAAAGGCCAAACAGAATTTTTGTCAGGGTACACACAGGGGTCTGCATTTTTTTTTCCCCCTACGCTGATGCAAATAAACAGCAAGGCTATTTAATACAGGACTAAATAAAAAGCAAAACARACAGAACTTCCAAACAAAAATGAATGGCATATTTTTTTTAGGAAAAAGAACCCCAAATCTCAGAATAGATAAGAAGGGACTGTCCAAGAGACAGAGTGGAAAAAAATGCCAGCATGAATTTGTCAGAGAGAAATCACGCCAAGTCAATTCAATTTATTTGTAAAGTAATGGGATCTGAGATCACAAAGAGAGCACAAGTCATCCTTGTATTTATCATGGTATCACTGTATTCATGAGATACATTAAAAAAATCTTTCAAGTTAATRCTAATTAAACCTGTAGCAGAACATTATGATCAGCTTGGATACTGTGTTTCACTAAAAACTTGGAATGACTGGATGAAGTTCAAAAGAAATCATAACAGGTCTAGAAGACATGGCCCAATGAAATGATAAATGCTGGATTGGGATTATGCAAATGTTAGTACATTCCTGCCCCCCAATATAGGTAAG
This sequence comes from Malurus melanocephalus, assembly GCF_030028575.1. Lineage (NCBI taxonomy): Eukaryota > Metazoa > Chordata > Aves > Passeriformes > Maluridae > Malurus > Malurus melanocephalus. The sequence goes on from NW_026623642.1 coordinate 236,349, forward strand.
TGCTGTGAAATGGAAGAGAATGATTCTCTTTCTTCATGTATGTGTTGGAWAAGAAAAGGATAAAGGATTGAATTGGATCAAGGAAGATTTATGAAAATCTTTGTATTGTAAATAGCCCTGCAAGAGCAAGATTGGTTCAGGAGGTTTTGGAACATCAGCACTGGAAAATTAAGCAAGAGCCCGACAGCTGTGTCAGGAATGACAAATACATTTGGTACACTCTTGTGGGGGAAAGGGAATGGACTAAATAATCTCTTGAAGTTGCTTCCAGCCCTGTGATTCTCTGATTTCATGGTACATTCCTTTATACCACAGAGTTACATGTTTAACATTTTACTGTTTAGAGCATTTCTCTCAGGAATTATATAATTTTCTTTTTATTATTTACACTTATTATAGTCCATTCACTTCATATTCAGTATAAATATTGCAACACTGCACTCTCCTACTTGAATTTTTTTTCATTTCATTAAACATTTCCCTCTGCGAAATACCCTCTTCAATAAAGCATGGCAGCAATAATAAATGACCCACAGCAAGAGGAGGACTGGAATGGGAAAAGTGTAACAGGAGGAATTCTCCTGTTTCATAGACGTTCCATTAATTTATCTCCAGCAGGCAAACTCCATTTCCCTCTCAGCAGTGAAAACCCTGAACTGTGGCTCAGGAAACACTCTCATGGTAGAGGCTCAAATAAACCCTCACAATTTTCTACCGACACCTCTTCAATAGTTCAAGCAGTTCCTCTGCCAAATGGGTAAAGTCACAGAGTTCACATTAAATATCACTATATCCATCAGCAATAAAAAGTRGAGTTTCAACATTTGGGGGTGTTGATGGAAAACAAAAATTTTCTTGGTGAGATGTAGAGGCTGCAAGCTGAACAGGTGACACCACTCCTGGAAATGCAAAGCACCACCCGCTGCTGAGTCACCCCCTGCCATTCCCATCACCTTCTAGCCTGGACAGCATTAATAACACAACATTCATCTCTTCCAAATGTTCTCAGCATTTAGCTCTGCACAGTTCTTAGCTGCTTCACATTCCCCCTTTCCACCACGGCAGCCTCAGACCCAACCCAAAACCTGTTGGTTAGCACTGAAAAAGAAACAGTCCTCTAATATTCTTCTTTTATAATTAAAGCATCAACAGTTCAGGCAATGGAAAGTGCTTGACTAATATTTATGAATGAAGACTTATAACACTTTTTCCTTTTCTCCATGCACAGGTTACTGACAAGAGAAAAAAATCAAAGAAGAGGTAAGTGATTTCTCAGAATTACACAATCAGCTTGGGGGAGCACTTAGTGTGARCCACTCCTTGCCCAAACCCTGCTATTGCTGCTGCAGCCCTCACTGAACACACATCCCTARGATTATCAAAATGTCTTTAGGAGGCAAATTCTTTTATATTTACCTTTTTTTATGCAGGGGTTGTTCCCCTTCACTGAAATACCACATATGCTTAATTGTTTGAGTCACTTTATCTCACCTCTTCACTCATTGTTGGACTAAGTTTCCAAGGAGAAACCTTTACCAGTCCCCATTGCAGAGTATTTCTTTAAAAGAAGATGGAAGTATCTTTTTACCATGGTCTTTTTGAACATGTTCTTTCATTCTAAATCCAATTTGGATTCTTCAGATCTTGGAAAGATCACTAGAATTTTATGCTAAACTCTTTCTCACGTGTTTCAACAGGGCTAAGGACTCACACAGTTTGCCAGAAAGAGGAAGCCTTTACAGACCCATTGTCAAAGTGAATGTTTATGTACAAAGGATCAGTTCAAGGTTCAGGTTTTCTTAGAGTGCAGAAGTATTTCAGTGCATTTTAGCACTTGGTGTCTGAAACTGGAATTGGACAGATCTCAGGTGCACAGGTCCTTTTATATATTTGCTCTAAAATATCCTCTCCTTGCAGAATCAAGTCCTTTTGTGTTTGTACACAAATATGTCTGTACAGGATTTGGGTAATCTCAAAACCACATGAAATAAACATATGAGCAATGAGAAATCAGTGTCTATTCTGGAAAATGAACTTGGGCAGAAGAGCAATGAAGATGTTGGCCTGTATCARGAGATGCTCTCTGAGCCTGTCATTTTACTGTCCCCAGGGAAAAAGAGAGATCTCCATGTGAGCTTAGATCTTGTGATTTTCATCAGCTGCATCTCTGGTGCTCCTATGATGCATTTGAGAGTCAATGTCAGCTTTGGTRTATTTTTAAAAATCAGTGAAGAGGTAAGTTCAGAGCAGCTCCTGACCACACTGTGCTTTAGAACATTTATGAAAACCTAATAGAMCTTTGAGTCATTATCCTGATATTTATAACATTAAGAATAATAACATCCTGAGGGATGAGAGGCTACAGAGAGCATGTACAGTCATCCTCTAACAGAACAGCTCCAGCAGAGGAAGATGCTGTTGAAATAATCTTCCTGATTACAGTCAAGAAAGGACATAAATTGCAGAACACATCACATTCTTCCCTCAGCCTTTTGGGAAGCTGCTGACAAATTCCACATGACAAGCCTTTTGCAAAATGTGAGCAAGAGATCCAGGGTGAGATGTAGAGTTCAAATGAAAACTTCAGTTATACACAAGCATYCAGTCAATGCTGAGACCTCAATTACCAGATTCTGTAAGGACCAAGGAAAAGCAGAAAGTGAAAACCAGTGCAGGTTTATTTAGACAGCCCGTGGTAATGGAGTTTCTAATGTATCTCTGTCAAATTGTTTCTCTGAGCAACATTGCCCTTCTAGTCCTTCATCCTCCCTATTTAATTATCTCCTAACTGGACAGTGAAATTCTCTGTAAATGTATTTCTCTTGTCATTCTCTGCACTGTGTTCAGAGCTGATCYTGAGCTACAGCTCCTACGGGCAAGTAATGCAAATTTGTAATCATAGAAGACTGTCTCAATCAGATTTAGGAAATGCATGTTATTTCAATATTCAATMATTTCCATCTCTAAAGCTCTTCTAAGCTGCCATAATATCCTCTGTGGGCTTTTCTTTTTAATTATATATATATATACAGCTAATATCTCATTAGCCACGTACCTGCCATGTCTCTGCACAGACACTGCAGTTCAGTTTCTGACCCTTTTCCTTAAAAGATGTGCCAGGAAAGGASTTTGAAAGAAACACCAGTACCACTCGAGTTTCCCATTGTGTGAGGGGCTCTGGAAAAGCAGCCCCAAGAATTCCTGCCACACAGCTCTGCTCTTTTGCTGTGTCTGCACAGATCTGGCACTGTCACACACAAGGACTCTTTATGTCAAGTGCCCTAAATGGGAAAGGGGAACAGCCAAAAGTTCTTGAAAAGCCTCAGTTCCCAGCATTTCACTTCATATCCCATTTCCAAAACACTGAATTTAAAAGTCACTTTGCTAATCCCTTCATACATAGTTACTCATTGCAGAGCCAAGGAATCAATTCTAATCTTTGTTGGTAAAGAATGAAGAAAAGCACTCAGGGCTGACTGTTTACACGACAACAAAGGTTTYCCAAAGCAGATGCCTTTCCCCAGGCTGGCTGAGCAATCCTCACAGCAAGGCGGGAGCAGAGGGGCTGCGGATGTTTAAATTCTCAGCTCAGTAAATTGAAATCAAGCTGAAGAAAGGAGAACAGGAATCTTCAGGACGAGCCCTCCAGTGGCCACAGCTGCCTCAAATCCCGACACGGTTCCTGTTCCCTCGGTTTACCTCCCCGCTGCAAAATTTTAATGGAAAAATGTGCTATTTTTACCCGCTTTGACACTGCTGATGGATGGAGTCACTGACAGGAGTCAAAAGGCTGCGATTTYCTTGGGACTGCTCCGTGGCTTTCAAACTCTCTCGTCCTGCTTTTAGATAACCCAACCTTTTACTCACAACGCATGTTGGAAAGTATTGCTTTAGCTGGGCTTTTGGGAAATTAGAAAAGTGATTTATTCTCTGGTTGTTTCAATAAAAAAAAAAGAAGTAAATTATGCTGGCAGAAAGCTTGAGTACCCTAACAGAATTTTAAGTTTGCAAACTAAGTATTGTGTGAGGTTCACGTGTACTCTCGTAGCCACTGAACTGCTCTGGTGTCTCAGAATGTTCTGTGGACTCTCTTTCTCATGATAAAGRTTCAATTTTTTTCCACTGCAATGCAAATACCTTTATTGTGTAGGTGACAGGAACAGGTCTATAAAGAAGACCTGCCCAGAGTACCTGATCTTTGGTGCTCAGGGGTCAGTGTGCCACTGACCTTTAATAACACATGATCACTACTGGAGGAGCATTAATGGCCTCTCTTGACATTCTTTTACATTTTCAATTGTGCTCTGCTCTGCAATACCCTCGAATATTTCACCAGGTTACTTAGAAAGCARGGCCCTACCCTTTACAAGACAGAACTCGCTGAGACAACACACCCATAGCTCAGAGATGAAAAGAATCCAACTTCAGCAAATCTTACCAAGGCAYGGGATAATCTTAGGCACGATGAAGTGAGTGGGGAACTGTCACTTATTTCACCAAAAGTGACAATTTTTCCCYTTTTCTAGAGCTTCAAGTGAAAACAAATCTCACTCCTGCCAGCCAGCCCTTTACCTAATGTCATTTTTGTCAAGTTGTGCCTGATTATGAGGGACATCACTGCTGCCCAGGGTTTTGGTGTGACAGTGACTGAACACTGAAGTCCCTGCATTTCTTTATAAAGCCATGAAATCCAAAGCAAGGTGTCAGACAACCTTCAACTGGTAATGACGTATATTCTTTGGAGGACTTAGAAAAAGCAGAAAGCACTGTTATGTTATTTTTTCCACATTTTGCTGCTGCATTACTTTCAGAAAAAAAAACCCACAAATAGATTACAGATTATAGGACAACATCTGTGTTCTCAGCAGAACCACATGTGGCTGGTTAACTCTTCCAGAGGAACTGACTGACTCAGACAACTTTATACATGGTTTAAAAGATGCAGTTACACCTTTGCACCTAACTGCACATTCCAACTGCAGTGTGCCAGCTGTCTGGGACACCCTTGGATCTCTGCAGCACACGGGGCCAGATTCTCAACTCATCCTGAATTTTCCCTGCTTTACTGAGCTASAGACCCAAACTAATGTRAACTATTTAACAGGAGATGAGGAAYAGCATACTGGTSTCTRGATRAAAATCAGATTGGACRAAGAGCTTTAGGARTTACAGCTRTTAAGAAAATGTATTTTAAACTCAGAAAATTATTGCCATATTTTTGATAGAAACATCACTTCTCAATTTCTTTTAGCTGAGAAAGAGTAACAGGTCACTTCTACTCTCCTGACTTCAAATCCTAATTCAGCCTCAGGAAAGCCACTGATTTTATACCATGGCTGAATTTGCTCTTTCATAATTTGAGATGGCGGAGAGGCTGGAGAGGTAGAACAGGTATTTTTGCTCAAAACAATCCACATCTGTCCTCCTTTTGTTGCTAATTACTATTTTATTAGATACTAATTCTTGGCCTAGATGACACATTGATATAAGCACAAAGACTTGGAAGAATTGTTCCTGCTATAGAAAGACTGGTTTAAGCATTTTTACTTGCAGAAATAATGTTTAAGTCCTCATTTCACAAAGCCAAGGAAATGCTATTTCAATAATAGCTCTTTTATCTCTGCAGAGGAATAKGAGTGTGTTATAAATAAGCTATAGCTCTTTCCAGCTTTACAGCACGCAAAGATTAGCTTTTTCCAGATATTACTTACTGTGAAGTAAATATASTGGTGGCCTGCTGATAAGTCCATTATTTCTTTATAGCTGCAAATAAAGCCTGCTCCCCCTTACAGATAGCTCTGACAAACTCCTGAAAATATACCTCACACAGACACTGCCAGTGAGTCACCTACAGCAYTGCCCCAAATGTATTTGAAGCCTCTGCACTTTTAAAAGTATTCACAGAATCTCAGCTCATCTCTGCTCTTCAGAACGGGTACCTGAGGAACAAAAAATTGGATGGACAGTTCATAAACCTGGCCAGCTGTCAGGGACCTTTCCAAGAGAGCTTTTCCCAACAGCCAATTTGAAATTAAATGTCTCTGTGGGTCACAACAGTACCAGCAGTTCATGCAGTGTGTCACTAGTCTGTAACCCTGGGGAATGGCTGGTTCTGCTCCAGAATTAGGGGWTTCAGCATGGACACAAGGAATTCTTCTCCATGAGCTCAGCTGCAGTTGGGAAAGAAACAAAATTTGCCAAGAGTGCAAGAAATGTCAGGACAGCGATTGCTGCAGGTGGCTCTTGACAGCAATTCAGCAGGGGCACCTCTGATTCAGGATCAGAGCTGCTACGTCTGGAATTTGTCAGCAGCCATATTCTGAGAGAAAAGTGTGATAGATCCTTTCAAAGGTGAATGATGAAATAGATTTCATCATCACTTAATCAAGGGCTGCAAATGCATTAAGCACACAGTGTCTAAAAGCCTGAGGTGTCTGCTGCAATGCTGTGGGCTGGAAAGATCCTGTGATTTTGCCATGCCAAACCAGCATTCTGAAGAACATCACAAGCTTTCTGTGATTTTGCCATGCCAAACCAGCATTCTGAAGAACATCACAAGCTTTCTGTGATTCTGCCATGCCAAACCAGCATTCTGAAGAACATCACAAGCTTTCTGTGATTTTGCCATGCCAAACCAGCATTCTGAAGAACATCCCAGGCTTGCTGCATAGCCAGGAGCCAGCCTGGGGCTCTTCTGCTAAGGGAGGAATTCCTGTGCAAGGCAGGGTTGGCCAGATCATCTAAATTCCTGGGGATGCAGTAAGTAATCCAGAGGCTGCTCAAGTTCCATGGCCCACGGATAGGTTGTGATCTGAACAACCATCCTGGACAAGGATGCTCTGCAAGAGAAAGGTTGCTGCCATCCATGACTCCTGAAATCCTTCTGTCTGATGGCTCTCAGGAGTACAAAACTCAGAGCTCTGACATAGGAGGGTGGGAGCATTTAGCCATCCCTGAACATGGGAATCTTCATTTAACAGGCAGCCATTACCCACCTCTCCCACTGACATCAGCCATCCCTGAGCTTTCTCAGCACCTTCCAAATGGGATTTTTGACTCCAGCTCTTTGAGTAGTGTCCATATGCTGAAGGGAGAGGGAAGCTGTAAGTAAATGCAGTGATTTTTCACTTTTTCGACATGGAAAAGCATTGCATGCCAAGAAACGTCCTCTTTGTACTTGTTCAGACAAGTTGCTAATGTCTATATTGCAAGATTCAAGAGATAAAATAATCTCCTTTCTGTGTGCACATGTGGGAAGGAGAGGGGCTGGCAGAATGTAAATTTTGACTCTGTTGAAAGCGCAGCCCTGTGGGAATAACTTCCTACCARGCCCAGCTGCAGTGAGGAAGCACTGCTGGAGAGAAGAAACAGGAGAATCTTTATGAATGCTGCCTTTTTTCCTCTGCCTGGCAATATTAAGCAAGTCCTTCCCCACAGTCTTACTGGTGGAGCTGGGAGTGATCCATCCAAAGGGGTGGGAAAGGACAGCTCTTTATTTTAAACACATGGTGGAAATGCTGGATATAATGTTGAGAATTTGCAGCTGGGAACCGGATAGCAAAAAGGATATTTAATTAAAAAAAAAAAAATAGCCCAACAATTAAATCATAGCTCAAAAAGGGGTAAGCAAAAAGCAAAATCTTTGCAGCTGGAATAGGGTGAGAAGATAGAATGGATTTGCATATTCACTTTATTTATTATTCCAAAATAAACTGAAAACAAAGCTTAGAAGTGCAAATGTGCAGCCCAGCAGTGGAAGGGTGGGCAATGGCTGTACAGGACATTCTTTAAAGATTAGTCACTTTAATGTGCCCATATGTATCTTCAAAAAATGGACCAGATTCTCTGTGGGTGTAAAAGGCAGCAGTTCATAGAACTCAATTATTCATACTAGCAGAGACTCTAGATAATATTTCTACTCCTGGCAAACACCRAAGTATAAAATCATGACAAAAATACACACTGAATAGCAAAGTGGAGAAGAGCAGATCTTGCAAAAAGTGCTTCTTGTCCTGCTAAAAATACCTATTAGATTTTCCTTTTAGTTTAAAAAAAGATTTTGCTCTAGAAATCTATTTTCCCCAATCTGTGCAGCTAATTTTAGTGGCTTCCACACGTCACAACACTAAACGTTCGTGCCAGCCAGGCCATTCCTGGTGGGGGTTATTTATTTGTTTGCTTTCCAAGCAGTCACCAAGGTGAATCCTATCTGGCAATATTCAATATACAGAGAAGAGCTCCCCATCCTGGATTGCAATTCTCTCTTTTATTTTCTCTGACAGTGGCAATGACAAATAAGGAGAAGGATGCAGAGCTACACAGAACTGGTAGGTAACATTTTGGCATATTCCTCACCCCTTGGAATCTCACATTCCTGCTTTTAACCTCCCTGTTTAAAGATAACTACATATGTGAAACTCTAAGTACAATTCATTTGTCTAGGGCTTTTTTAGCCCAGCTCACCATTTACAATTAATCCACTTGTCCTGGTATGAATTTTCTGCTCTTCTATTTTTAGCATAACTCCCAATTTTTCCTCAGCATTTTTTTTAGAAAAAAGTTGAAAAGCTTAAGTAGACAAGCTGTGCCTAGAGTCTGACCTATTGCTCTTTTTTTTGTGTCTTCCAAGAGGGAAAATAGATAGGGATTTTTTAATCAATAATTTGATCAAATGCAAAACCATGGACTTTTTTTGTTTTACAACACAACAATACAAAACTGGAATTGTTTGAGACAACATTTCCCAAAAAACTCCATTGTAAAGGACAATTAACATATTGCAGTGGGATGAGGTAAACTTTTTACARGACTAATAACTTTTGTGCCAATATTTATCAAACAAAGCATCACAAACCACACAACTACCCAAATTCACTTGCCATTTACAGCCATGCAAATCCTTCTCGAATATAAAGAATTAAAYAATTTCAAAATAAATCTGGCCTTAAATCCAGATGTAAGATTATCATCCTGCTTGAGAAATGTACATTATAACCTGAGAGAAAGAATTCTTCTAATCAACTCTGACATGCTGTTTGGACAGCTGTTTAATAACAACATAAAATCCTGCGAGCTGAGTTCTATTCTGGTTTCTCCTTGTGCTTCCAGCTGGCTGATGCTGGCTCTAAGGGGAGCAGAGACAAGAGCCAAAGATACACATTGCTCTGTGCAAGAATCAGAGAATCAGAGAAAGGAAAGGCAGCCAAATCAGCCCCTCTGCTCCTGGGYGCCTTGGGCTGGAATTCACATAAAGACCGGCCAGAGCTGGTCTGGAACCCCATCAGGAAATGCAAACACAGATCCAAAGCCACTGCAATCTTTCCATGGCTCTTTGGTCTGACACCCTGTGGGATGACCAACGTCCCTCTGGGGATGAGGTCTGACCTCTGTGGAAAACCCAGCTTTGCAGCAAACTTGCCTGGCTTCACCAGGGAAAACTGATTTGGACCTGGGAAATCTGGGCCCTGAGCTTTTGACAGGGAAGGGGTGTGATGTACAGAACCTCATTCATGTTTAGATATATGTAACATCATTGGGGGGGGTTAAACCATCTGAAAAGGGAGGTTCAATTCATGCAGCTTGCAGGAAAAAAGGGATATTTTATCTGCATATGCAAAGCTGTTCAAGTCAAAACTGAGWATCTGTGGGGTTTGTCTTCTTTTGCTTCAAGAAAAAGCAGAACAATAGTTGAAACATGTCACTGCAGAAATGAAGTCATTTTGTGTTTAAAATACCAAACATTTTCTCTTCATAAAGAATTCTGAAATGCTAGCATTTTGTTTTACTCCCCAGTGTGACCAGACTTCAAAATTTCTAGAACTTCCAGTGGAAGAAACTCTGGTTTTGCACAGCTCCAAAATCCAGGTTACCAGCTTCTAAAGTGTTTTATGATCTATAGTCCTGCAACTATATATACAATGGAGGAGAAACAAAGACTCTTAAAAGGCCTCCTGCCTTATTTCTTGTCCCAGCCTTGCAGCTTCTGCTGGCTTTCATCCCTAACAACATTGCTACCATGTGACAGAATTCAGTGTCACTGCATTCCCTCTGTCCTTTTATTTACAAACCCTGCAGTACTGAGGCTGCAGAGAGACAAGCAGCACAGTCTTTGACTCCACCAGACTATACATGTGTTTTAAAGTCCTGTGCTAGCAGTAATGGTATATTAAACCTCAAAGTTATTTTTCCCTAGCCATGAATAAGGTTCAGTGTAGATTAAGGATGTCTAGCAGCTGATACAGGAGCTCTGCACGTGAAACTTTCCCCATTCCCCCCATACTGATGCATTCAGAATTCTGCCTGAATGCATTTCCCTGATGTGGAACCTCTGCATGATGCCCTCATCTTTAATCAGTGTTCTACAGAACCTGCTCTCCTGTCTGGCCATCACCCAGAAATGGGRTCTGGCTAAAAGAAGAAAACATGCCAAAGAAATATTTAATATAAATCAGATGGGATTTGATATGCTTCATATGGAAAGCTTCTCCTTGGTTTAAATATGTGTCAGATCCGCTGTCTTGAGTATTTTGCACCAGAAGCTGAGACCTGGGAATGAATCCCCAAAGGTCCTGCCCCAGCTGCAAAGGGCACAGCTCAGGAACAGCCCCCCAGAAATCACTCTGGGTGAATTGATTCATGCTGGGCAATGCACACTCACCATCCCTGTGTGCCTACACTTCCACTGGAATGTCTTATATAGAACTGTTCCTGCTCATTTGGAGGCACATTCCAAGTAACATTATGCTAAAGCAATTATTAGATTTGTCACGGGTCAGAAAAAAAGTCATAGTGCTTCTAATTTTTTTCCGTCAAAGTTTTTTTTACCGTTAATGGATGAATTTCCCAACCTACTCAATTACTCCCATGAGCAATTTTTACCTAACTAAACTGTTCCTAAGTATCTACATTTCAAAGTCCTGCTTTGCATATTTGCCTCGAGGGAGGGTAGATTRGTGTTAGTACCAAGAACCTCAACAGAACTGGAAGCACCAGGCATGCACAGGGATTGTTACAATGTGTGTCATATTCTGGGGGAAAGACACTGAGAAATTCTCCAAGTTGGGATGCAGCAAACATCCCTATCTAGCTGTCAGTCCAGCCATTTCATTACAGGTGCAGGAAAATTCACTGCGACTTCACAACTTCCTCCTGAATTTAGGTCATTCATTAATATTAATGTACAATGCCCTGGATAGAAATGATTACTTAATCATATTTCCTTCTACCCTGTTAGTGACAAAAAACTCCCAACCAAATCAGTGAAACACCACAAAATAGAGAAACTAAAACTCATTTCCTTCAAGAAGATAAATATTCTCACAATTTTTCTGTGAACATCCTTGGTTTGCACAGATCCCTATCACCCTGCAGCAGAACTCCCTGCTGTTATGCAGTTGGTATTAAATATGTGAAGCCACTTCTGATGCTTTTCTACTTTTAGAACACCTGCTTCCTGCRTTTATCTGCACCTGAAGAAACAGACTTATTGCTCTTTTATACGAAAAAGAGAAAGAAGASAAAATGAAAGTGCTAGATTTAAAATGATACCATAAGCATTTAAAATCCAACCTTGCACGACTGCTGGCTTCCTCACCCAGTAAAAAGCAGTTTTTATGGCTGGAATCACTGGACACAATCTATACTAAATTAAGCAAGACATCAGTTTAGAATATCCAAGAAACTTCTGCCATCAAAACCCTCTAACTCCATCTAAACCTTCCATTTTCTGCTCACACTCAACATCTTTAATACTGCAGGCTGAAGCAGCATTCAGGTGAGACTCTGTGGTTAAAAGGAAGAATTTAATTGTGACAGTTTTGAAGTTTCCTCATATACAGGGTGGCATTTTTCTGAGTAGTTGTGATGTTTGCTGGGGAAAGAACTGATGTTCAGATGGTGAAGGACAAAAATAAAATAAAAACTACGAAACCTCCTGATGTTAAAGATGATACAGGAATAATAAAATCAGAAAGAAAACAGAATAAAAACCTTTTCTAGAGGWAAAAAAGGCAACACAAATTTATGTTGGGATTATAAAAGGAAGCTGACAGACAAACCTGATTTGTTTGCTCTGCAGTTCATAAATAAATTTGCAAGTCTGCTAATTCYCACATTCTGTGTGGCTGGGCACAGCACACCTGAAATGTTATGCAACAAAGGTCACTGCTTCTCCTTCCCCTGGATTCAGGCCTTTGGCAGGAGCTCTCACACTCCAAAGCCTCTGCAGGGCACCCAAATGCACCTGAGGTTCCAGCAGTGCAGCTCTGCTCTCAGCCATGTTCCACTCTGCTTTCTGGCTCAGCCAGTTTGGTTCAGGATTGCTGTTCTTGTAACAGAGGAAGGTGAAGTTTGGTTCCTCTTGCCTCTGTCACATCCCATCCTCTGCCCTTTCAGCATGGAAAAGAGCTCTGAAGGAGCACAATGGCCACCTGGCCCAAAAGCCTTGGGTGTAGGTTTGTTCACTATCAAAACCTTCCTTCTCAACCATTTTTTAAAAAACACGATTAATCTTTTCTTTCTAGAGTGTGTTTTTGGCTTTGCTGGTGTAAAAGGGAGCAGAAAGAGCTCATTATTAAAAGCACTTTGCTGATAAATGGSTCCTAAACAAGTGAAATAAGGTAAGAATAGATTCTTCAGATGACAAAGGGGGAAACCAGCAAGCTCCTTAAGAGCTAGCCTTATTGAGAAAACCCATTTATTCACCTGCCAGTCCTTGAGCATGGGAGTTATGAACTGGCCAGGAGAAATGAATCAGCCTCACAAGGACCTGCAGCAGTGGGCTGAAGAGCAAGAGGAAAATGGAGCTGCAGGATAACAAGGTAGACAGAGAATCTTGTGGTTCTCCCCTCTCTGTGTAACAGCCATGAACAGTTTGCTCTGCAAGGGACCATGACTGGCCAGAAACTCACATTTATTGAAAAGGAGACCCCTGCACTGTTGGTTGTAAACATCATCATCTTTTGAGGTGATTCCAGTGGAAAATGCAACTCTGATTTCTGGCCTGTGGTTTTTTTGCTATTGCACTCCACAGGGAACTCAGCAGGCAAAATATGACACTTTCCTGGTAATCTTCACACCTCAAACAGGCAGTGATTTTTTTCTAATAGTACATATTTCTCTGCTTGCACTTTAYTCGCCAAATGTTTCTGAGCTGAAGSCAGAAGCTTTGTATTTGTGATAAACACACTGCAGTAAAGAATATTCTGTGATTCTAAAGAGCAAGAAAATCCCTGAGCCTGGAGRAGTGCAAAGAGAAAGGAAACACCCCAATACTGCAAAGAAACTGATACTGAACTCTTTGTGAGGAAGTCAGGAATTGAAGGTGATAAAGACTGAAAAGCATTTGCATATTTCAGTGGTCTAAATTCTATTTTTGGAGCATTTCAAAGAATAGTAGAGTAAGACAGTTGAAACTGAAATTACAACAGCAAACCTGACTTCAAGCTGGGCATTAATTGCTGCACCCTTCCTTGCTGCCAGGAGTTGTGTTTACTGCCAAATAACCAAATCACACTAAATAAACCAAACAGTGTGGTTTACAAAAATAGGACAGTGAAGCATCTTGGATGAAAAAATGGGACTTAGGTGTAGTCTCCACCCCATAGGTCCAGATCTACACTTCRGTTGACAGAWGTAATGAATTTTGCTATTTAGTAAGGATTTTTATAATTYAAAGCACTCTGGTACTCCAGTCATGTCTATCTAGCAGACACCCTCTCTATTTTCTAGCACACACTTTACTCATTCTTTTCTCTCAGTGCTTGAACAAATGCTTTGTATTGTTTATCCTATACTTCTCTATTTATTAATTTAAGCAGAAAATTACTTAGGAGTTACAAATCAGAACATATTGGTTTCTCTTTTCTTTGAATTGCATTCTGCTTTTGAAAAATATCTGAAGATCCCTTTTGATTGAAGGCTTTCTGCCTTTGTCAGACAGRAGAAGTTTATGTAGAACAGAAGGTGCTGAAGGTGGGTGTGTTTGACTACTACAGAAACTGGCAGATAATAATGACACTCATGAAAGATTTGTCAAATTCAAGGTGGTACTTGTTAAAGTTTGTTGTTCCTGTGAACCCTCTAGAATAACAGAATACCTACTTGTCAAGAAAAAAGTCTCTCTATTTGGATCCCTTGAAATGCAGGGAAAAAAGAATCAAAATAGGGCTTTTTTTGCTTGGAAATTTTTCTTTCCTACTTGTAACACAGAATTGCTTTTCCTTTTCAAGACAAGAAATCATAGTGGCTAATAATCAACACTGCTCAATTATTTACACCAAACAGTAACTTATGACTACAATTTAATGAAAGCGTAATTTATGTTGCTTCATTATGGGCACATGAATAATCTTGACTTACATTGCTAATATGGCAGATTACAACTAATTCCCTTCATATATTAAAGAATTCTAACCTGTGACTGTACTAAGATGAGGGTTTCACTTACTGCTTTTAAATCCAGGATCAAAGAAATAAAAGCAATATGTACAGAGACAAATTGATTCTAGCCTGGTTGTGTTCACTGAATCCTGGGGTGTGTTTATATCAGATTTAAAGCTGAAACATTGACAAAATAGCTGATGTGGAGAACAAAGAAATTTGTCATGTCTGTAGTTCAACAAGGAACTGACAGCTGTCAGKATGAATTTTTCTTGTCATTTATAAAATAATTAAAGATTGGTTTCTGTGGTGGAAAGCAAAGCAAAAAAGGRTTCAGTCTAGGAAAAGCTCTGATTGATATTTATCTGTGGAGAGGAAGCTGAGAAGGTTGGGTTTTTCCCCTGCACTCTTGGGATTAGCAATTTCTGGCCTGACACTGTGTGTACTTAACTTCAAATCTCTCCTCATGCCAATTCTCTGAGCAGTTCCATGGTTTCCCTTTGAAAACACCCMGTGCCAGAACTGCTGGAGCAATGAAACTTTTCCCAAGTCAAGAGTTCCTTTAAGGAGTTCTTTGCACCACTCTTTGCACCAGCCATCCTTATCTGCTCAATTTATGAGCCCATTTGAAAAGCTCCTCCAAAACCCACAGCGCTCTCAATACTCAATTTGGGATGCTCATAACTCAATCCARTGAAAACCAATTTTCTCCAGAGAACTCAAAAGCCTTTCTTCTTGGTGAGAGCAATTTCCAAGCCGTATTTCAAGTTTCAGCTCCCATCGGTTTTGGCTGTAAAMGTGTTTAAAAAGAGTCTCCCTCTATAAATATAAATGCATATAAATATTACCCTTATATTTTACTTTGGTAAAGATATTTTTTAACCTCTCAATTTCATCGGATAGAGAAACAGCTGAATGGCCTTCACTCAGGAGTTTCCAGGCAAACTAAGAGTACCATGGGTTTCAGGAAGATACAAGCTGAAATATTTTGGAATCAAAGGTGAAAGTGCAAAAAAAAAAATAAACTCCACAGAAAGGAAAATTTTGTAGTTGTTTGTCTTGCTTTCCATGGATCTACAGGGTCCCTARAAATCCTACACTGAGCTCAAGTCTCCTTGTACTTGTCACTCTGCAGGAAAACACATATTAAGGAATAATTCTTCCTCAGTAACAATCTAAATATACACAGCTAATGGCAAGAGAAGGAACTGAAATTGAAACCCCAATAAATCATCCAGCTCTCATATAATTCAACAGTWCAGCCACAAATTAAATTCAAGCCTCCAGCCTAATTTTTCTATATTCTAAATCAACAGAATGCTGTTTTCCCTTTGTTATTTGCTTGTGCAGCAAAATTTCATTTACTGCTAATATGCTACAGGCTTTGTTGCTGGAAATACGATGTTTCCATGTATTTCTCCTTCCATATTTGCCTCCTTTCATTTCCAACGTGCACTTTTACTTGTTTCTATCCAGTAGGAACAGATTCAACCCCAGGCAGCCAAWGGATTTAAAAACATCCCTTATTTCATTTCTGGAAAGGTTGAGAGCTCAACTCTGTCTTTCATATTGTAATAAACACGATCTGTTGGGGAGATCTCACACAGATGATTCCTGACTTTTAGATACTGCATTAGAGTGAGAAGAGAAATMATTTTGTTGTCTCTGAACATTTCAGAAATACTGTTTTTTCATGTGTACAGAAACTTGGAAATCTCAACTACACAATCCAAACTCAAAGATTATTTTTTTAATAAATTGAAAATTTTCAGCTTGAATGAAACCATTGCTAACATATCACTGTTTTTGATAGCATTACCTAATATTTCAAGACATTTCAAGACTAGGATTTGATCAAATAATAAAATAAACACCCCATATCATTTTCTGTACTGAAGRCAACAAATAATTTTTCTGACCAATTCAAAATCTTCTGATGGCAAAAACTTTTTTCCTTTTTCCATTCCCTTTTTCCATTCCCTTTCTTTTTGTTTTTGTTTCAACAAATTTCAACAGCATCCAACCAGTTGTGCCCTCACATTGCTGAGACTTTGCAGTGCTGGTTCTCACCTTAAATTTTGATGCAATATTTCCTTGCTCTGCCAGTTTAACAAATCCTTCACAATATTTCTGTGCTTTTTTGGGTATAATAGCCACTGCCACATGCAAAGATGAAGTTAACAATCAAATCATGGTTTCACATCTGCACACCAAGGGCAAACATTCAGGAGTTCAGTTTAATAAAGTTTGGGACAATATCAGAAGCCACAGCTTGCTTCACTTACTMCTCAAATTTCCTATAGGAACTCTGGTCACTTTGACAGTTGATGAAATATTAGCCTAAGCAAAACACATCAGCACTTGTATATGTTTGAGAAGAGYAATTTATCAGAAATACAATAAATGCCAGCTGCAATTCTCTCAAAGGTCGTTATAACTTGGAAGGTAAAATTTAGATTTTTTTTTGTAGCACAAGGAGAATTTACATTGGATTGAATTAATTTTTGGTGCGGCCATGAATCATTCAGTTTTAATGGATTTTTATCAATTTATATCAGCAAATGATTTATGCCATTGGCATGAAGCCCTCATAGGTTTCAAAACTGCTGAAATGAAGTGTTGGAATATTCACTTTGGTTATTGTATGATTTTGAARCCGTGTCTAGATCTCTTGGATAGAAAACCACACAGTAGCATTTCTTTCAACCACAAAACTAAGCTAGAGATGGACTTTGCTGAAAAATAGATGYTCCAGCTGTGAAACTTTGCATTACAGCTGAAATGAGTATTTCCCTAAGACCTACATTCAGCACACAAAACCAAACAGAATCAGTGGTGGTGTCTGAAATGGTACTGAAGGATTTATTCCTTACCCTTTCTTACAGACTGCAATAAAACATTGCTGCACTTACACTGACAGCATTTCACAGGTATTAACTTCCTAGAAAAACTTTTAAAATGTCTCACCAACTTGGCTCTTTTTTGCTTTTATATTCCTGATTATTTCTCGAGCATTCTACTGTTTTCAGGTTTAAAACTTCTTTAGATTATATTCAGTAAATGGTACACAGACATGAAAACACTTTCTGTACACTGCAGACAGTCAGTGATGTATGATTCAGCTTGAGTTAAAAAGAAAAGGGATACTCTAAGTGTGATGATCTCATGGTGTTTGCTAAAGCTAAAACTTGCTGGCATTTTCACCTACAAACTTCGCTTCTTTTTCTAAAGAATGGGCTGGAAAAATGTTATTTTCTCAAATATGACTGTATAATCTAGTTGATAAATAATGTTATTTAATGCTAACTATTCCATAGGCAGCTAAGCTGAAAAATTATGCAGGGTGATGCTTTCAAAGGCAGCTTTTATTCAGCTTGATTAAACTATTTTAGGAAAGTATCTGCTTTCATGCCTGAAAGACTGGGCAGGTTCAAAGTTTTGAACMTTTATTTTATAGAGGTAACTCCTTTTTGTTTCCAACAAGTGGAGCTTCTGTATCTACACACAAGCACCAGTGAAAGTGAATGCTCAGGTGGGTGAGGACTGCAGGTCTTTTTTAATTAAAAAAGCAATGCTACACATACCACAAGATCATCCTACAAATTTTATCTCAGCTGAAACACARCACATGCACATAGAAACAACCAGAAATCCACCTAAACAAACATCAATCCGTAAAGCAATGAGAAAGTATCTTTTCTGATGAAGTAGCTCTTGAAAATATTCTCAAGGATTGGTAAGCAGGCCTTATCTGTCTGACCACTGATGGTATCCTAACTTTGGGAATGGCATTTACTGGCATAACTCTTGTGCATTATCTGAACAGGATTATGTCTGCAACAAATACTGAGCACACTGACCTTTCACATCTTGGGAACTTGGAATCAATCGCAGCATGAATTTAGTGACAGCTCACAGTAGGAACACAGGCTTTGATGGGTGAATGTGACCTGGATTTTCTGCAATATGTGCCAGTAAGATGAGATCTTCCCCACTCGAAATTACTTCCCTTTATACATTTTGGAGCGTATTTCTCAACCAAGAGCACTTCCAGCTCTCAGAGTGCTCTCAAAGAGCACTTACAGCATGAGCCATCTGCCTAGTGTAAGCTGTAGGTGAGTTCTTACTGACCTAATCCCACTGGTTGAAATAGTCAGGCCATGCTGAAAAAGCCTTTTCTCAGGGCACTTGTTGGGGAAAGATTAATGGGACTGACATTTCTGAGAGCAAAGATGAAGCTGGAAGCCAGAAGATAAACAGATCAAAACGTGCATCGGCAAACCAGAATATAACAACAGTGTTTTCTTCTACAATGCCTCACTGTCTGTTTTACAGACAATTTTACATGAGGTGTTACCTATAACTCATAAACATAGGGAAAAAGCAGCAGCTCTAACAAAAACTTTTTGTGTTCAGAGTTGGGACTTTGTGCTGGAAGAGAGAGGATAAGAGAAAGAGTTGTACAAAAAGAGCAATTAAATTTCTCAGGCTGAGTTTTGACACTCAAAACTGCTACTAACTTGTCGGTGATTTGCAGCAAAGTGAGAATTAGCAGCATTTCCTTCAAAGAAAAGTCAYTGCCTAGCCTAGTAAAATATTATTTTTGATATGACTTCTCTTATCTGAAAAACAAGATTGACAAATGCTCTTTCTATCCTGATCCATTTTGAAGTGTTTTCACTTTTTAACTTCAGCTTCAGTCAGATGCTTGCTGCTGGAAAACACACAAAAGTCATGGCCCCCAGTACTCAGGAGTGGCTACTATAGGCCACAACCTGTAAGCAAAATACAACTATTTTTAACAGGTAAATCTAAAACTGGTCCTGAGTTCACTAGGATACCTCACTTGCATGAAGCTGGCRTGCTGCAGATGCTTTTAGAGCAAAGACCTGCTTCCATTGAAGTCAGCAGCATACCACTGGCATCAGCAAGATTAGGCCTGGAAGTTCAAAATTTCCCTGTGGTATAGGTACCTGCTCTTCTGTGCTTTGTAGGTTCTTGCCTTAAATATTACTGAGCTGAAAAGAACACAGAAGTGTTTTAAAAAGCTCTTTTTAAATTGGTGTCCTTGAATGGACAAAGCTTTCTGTATCCTTTCAGCTCATAACATCACTAAACAGAGATGTTCCACAAAAATGCTAAATAATAAATTAGTTCTCTTTTGCTAACAGATTACATGAATTAATTAAAAAGCCCTTAAGCTTTCAGAAATGCATATATATTTTGCATAATCTCTTTGGATGTGTTTTAGCAAATTAATAAATGAAGGTTTATGATTTCCTTTCCCCTTTACCTCCCAACTAATGTGCTTATCTGTGMAATTCAGCAATGGAAAAGGATAATTATCCTTAATAGCTGTATGTRGAGAGCAAGGCACTCTGAGAAGCCAAGTGTCTGTGCACAAACTCTGCTGCAGGTGGAACAGAGTTCAGCCTTCCTGAGCTGCAGAGCTGCCAGACATAAACCACATCCAGGCTGGGAATGACACAGATCCCCAGAAGTGCATCACTGCAGACCACACCGTACCTGGAGCTCACCTACAGAAATCCCAGCATGGATAAAACCCCTGAGCATGAACTTGGGTCTCTGCAGGCCTCAAAAACACAGCCTGGCTTTACAGGGAGTCAGGGCAACAAAACTGATCCAGATCTCCCGCATCCTTAGAAGAACCTTCCTTTATGGAGTTTAAAAGTTCACATTTCATTTGGGTTTTGGGCAGATAAAAGCAGTACTTACAGCACTTGGAACTTCTGCTTAATGCCACTTAGGAATTTACCATCAACCCAAGCTATTAAAAAGCATGATCCAGCAGGGAACACTTAGATCTCAATATCTTTTTCTTTTCAATATTATTAATTTTTAATTGGTGGCTTTTGAACACTGCAACAATCCATAAAAGAAAACCTTTCATATTTTTAATATAAACTGTAGTATCTTGAGACCACTGATCTTGTGCACAGAGCTTTTAAGAGCAGTTTTTGTCTTAATGAGATTTCTGCTGAGGAACAAGCTGAGGAGTTCCTAATGTACTATTTTACTAAATTGTCCTTTTTTAACATAAGAAGCAACCAAATGGATTTCTCTGTGCTTTGGCAAGCTTTGAGCACCGATCTTTTCATTGTTCTTTTTTCTTGATCTCTTGCTAGCTCTCTCCCCATGTCGTGCAACAAAAGCCTTTGATGTCCCAGAGCTGTGCCATGTCAGACACCACAGAATTCACACCACGAGATCMTTAACTCCCTGGGCAAACTGCACTGCTGTGCCATGTAAAAGTATACAGAGCATCCCCCTCTTTGTAGCATTGCCCAAAAGATTGTAAAAAGGCATCATTACAGACTGGGATAAACATGTCAGCATTCATTTTCAGTTTATGTGGCTTTGGTTATCTTTGGCAGTTTCTCACATCCTTGTTAAAAACCATTTACRCTGTAGGTACATAGATATATGCACACAGGTTTGGTGACAACTTCTATTTTTTAGATGCAGCATATTGTACTTTKTAGTGGGGAATATTATACCTTTAACATAAAGTCCTGTAGCACTTCAGAAACCACTTTAAAGAACAAATGCTCAGTTCCCACAGCTCTGTCAATGACAGCCTATGATTTATCTGACACAGATGTTTGATACTGTTTGATAGGGAGAAATACATCCAAGATTAGAGCTTACATTTTTAGCAAGGTGTCTGTGCAAACTCCTGGATGTAAYGTCAGCACACTCCTGGCAGTCACCACTACATCTGGATATACTTAGTGTGAACTACGACCTCCACAGCCTCTCTCTTTCTAGAGAGCTCTGCTTGTCTCAAAAAGCCATCACATGCTCTTACTAAATGGTCCAATAACCAAACAGCTAAGAAATCATAAGATTTGATTTTTATATTTATGGACAGCCCCTCAAAAACCAAAAAGCATGACAATYCAATAAATTACTGTACCTGACAGATTACAGCATTAGCAGCAGAACAGCAGCTGCTGCCTGATGCCAATAAATCCCAGATGATTTCCTGTCATTCTCCAGGGAATGGTAGCATAAAAGCCTCAAACAGAGCTTAGGCAAAAGAGCTGACCCAAAGAACTGAAGATTCAACAATTAGTTGATAGCTGGGTATTTGCTGATAGATCCAGCACAGTTGAATTTGTCCTGTGATATCCCATGGCTAACAAAAAACTGAGGAGCCCAAGAGCAAAGCTGRAAAGTATTTTGCTTTGCAAAAAGTATTTTGCTGGCAAAATCACTCACAGGGAAGAAGACAGCAAGTGTGCTGGTAGCATACTCTTACCRAAATAAAAACAAGTCAATAATTTCAAATTACTTTCTAAAGGARAAAGAATATTTTAAGTGAATTTAGGCTTTTCAAAGATTCTTGGAAACTGCAAATAAATTAAAATAAAAGATTGTTCTGAGAACAAAATGTATTCAGACAGGATCAACATATTTGTGTTTCCCTTCTATGCTGTCCTCCTTTTCTGCTTAAGTGTCAATGCCCTCCATGTTAATTCAACTTAGTGGATCCTTAGTTGTTCCATAAAATGCTTTGAATGTATTTGTTCTAGATTTTCAACTCACCATAGCTTGAAATGTGAGACTAATAAAAGATATGAGAGGCTGACTGTGGTGTTGAAGGGTGAGATAACTCATAACTGCTAATTCTTTTCACTGGCAGGACATCTGACAGAGCCATCCCTAATTGTGTGTGCCCCACATACCTGAATTATGATGTTCCAGAGGCAGAACTTCATTTTCCTTCTGAAAATTCCTGAAGATTCATTTTTAGTCTTGTTTTTCAGCCTTCAGTGAGTTCTTAKATCAATGGCCTCTGGAATTTTTAAAATACATCTATGTTAGCATTTATTGATAAGAGTCAGTGAAGTAATTTCTGTCTGTTMTGCTTTGAAAAGATAATTATGACCATATGCAGCAGAAACATTTTTCAGCTTAGTCTGGATACAGAATTTTGAAATCTTTTAATATCCCACAAACTCATATTATGCCTATTAGTAGATATAATAGAGGCAAAATATGTTTTAATGGGATGGAGTTCTAGTTAGGTCTTCTGTGATCTTGCACACTTTTATTGATGTTAATAAATTTTAAAAAAAATACTAAAAAGAGCTTCATTCCATAAATGAGACTTAATAATTTGTAACATTTAAAATTTTAAACATTTCAGATGTTTTTATTCTGYTAGTCATAACTTTACCTACTTTTAGACAAAATGACTAGGTCTCTAAAAGTTTGGTTGCTTTTAACATTTCTAAATGGTTTTAAAAGCAGACTTAGATTTTTATTGCCTTAGCTAATTTAGAAGGAACAGAAGTTTCCAGACCTTCAATTTTATTAAACCTACCATTCATCATATTTCAAATATATAAAAAAAACATTGCTAGTAATTGCACAGAAAAGAGCTACAGATTTCTATAATTTGCTATAGGAAAGCAAACAAGAAAATGCATTCTTTGCTTAATATTCAACTCAAATTCTAAGGTTGCTGTTGCAGGAAAATAGAGAGGTAAAATCAGATTTAGTCAATAAATGCCACCTAATATCTGGAGTTTAATTATAGAAATAWAGCAGAATACAGTCATGGCAATTTTCATCCCAATAAAGGTATTTTAAAACACGATCAGGCAGTTCTAAAGTGACCCACAGCCACATTAATGCACTCCAAATATTGTTAGTTTTGATTGTGACACACCAGAGAGATACAGGAGAATTGTAAATAGACAGAGAATACACGAGAAGCTACATCTCCTACAGTGACTGAAATGAGGGATGGAAAGTGCAGGATTTAATCAAGAGAATCCCTAATTAAAGGCAACTSAACAAGACAATCACAGGCACAGTTGTGTGACTGCCCATTGTGGACACATCTSTACCTAGAGCTGGAAGGTAAAGCCTGTAAGTCACAGGAAGTCTCACAAGGCAATAACAAACTTGATTGTTTGAAGATGTTATTTAAGTGTTTTTCCTGAAGAGAACAAAGATGTGARTTTCTGATTTTATATTGGAAGAAGTCCCCAGGAGAAAATCTCTATTAAATTTTTTCTTCATAYATTTTGATAGGACTTTCTAAGTGAGAAGCTCTACCGAAATTGTCATTGAAGTAACAAAACATTTGGAGAAGATTGAGAAAGGAAAGCATTTGTAATACCAAAATTGAGGTGTTGGGTGTTTCTAAAATTACAATTTAGAATTGAAAATATGCTCAGACAATGCAAAGCCTACTGAAGAAACAGAAGCCTAAAGATGCCTATGACTTTGTGCTGCATTAATGGCCTTCCCAATGTAACWGTATTTGTTACTTTAAAGATCTTGTCAGAACCCTTCAGTGCATTTTCATTATGAGTGTTATATTATTCAGGTTCTTTCCTTTCCATTTCACTTGGTAAAATMATTTCCACTATGGATTTTCAAATCAAGGCAGGCAGGGGACATTGAATGGGASCTGCAAGTACAAGAATCCATAACACTAAGAAAGTTTACTGAGTTGTCCTTAGACACTGTGCTTCAATAAGAGCTATAATTTTACAATAAAACTTTGCCTCTGGAAAGATGGGAAAGATAAAGACAAGATCTGCACTCACTGTTCAAATTTGAAGCCTATTTGTGTTTTGTGAGGAATATGACTTCATCTCTTCCCATCATATACCTTCTTCACAAATCATATTTGTGTAGTATAAGGCAGCATAAGCCCCCCAGTGCTACATTAACAATGGATAATGAATGAGTGCACATAATCAGCCTCCAACAATTCTTTTGTGATTTCAGGAGTTACCTGGAAACCACCCTGAAAACATCTGTGCAGCAACACAGTGAAAGAGGAACATCGAAATGACATTCCCTTTCCTTCTAATTAGACCTATCAGAACCTCATCTCTTTTCCAGAACACAATAAAGGATCATTAGCTGCAGTGGGATCCTGTCTGACAGAATTGTTGAATTGCTTTTGATTTATAACATAGCCTGTCTGCTGCATCTCTTGTGAGCTTGCCTGGGTTTGTCTGCCCACCTTCAGAGCCAGGAGGAGCCGTGTGCTGCTGCTGGCACCAAGCTAAGCCAGGCTTAGTCTGGACCAGCAGGGACAGCACTTCCACTTGGGACACTTCAGGCACTGCAGAGCTCCCTGGAGCCTTCTCTTCTCCAGGCTGAATCACCCCAACTCTCAACCTTTCCTCACAMAGGAGAATCTACATCCCTCATGGCCTCCCCTCAACTCTTTCCAGAAGTTCCAACAACAAACCTTGCTTGGTTTACAGGGGCATTACTTTGAAATGGCATTTCACAGGACCAGATCCAACAACAGATTAACTGGATGGCAATTACCTAGTTTTTCAGTGCTCTGCCAAATAGKTTGAGTCAAACCTGAAATCAGAGCCTCAGTTGACTTCAGGAGGAATCTGAATCCAGGGAGCAAGGGTTCTGCTGGGCTCTCTGAGAACAGCAGGTTTCTGAGCAACACAACCACATGTGCAAGGAAAAAGCGGTGTGCCAAATCATACTGATGTCATGTACTCATTGACATGGCCAAATACTGTCCATAAATCCGGCTTTCTGATCACTTCTCAAATATTCCAGTCAGCCACAAGTGTCAAACACTTCCTGAGGGAAGCGGAGCTCCTGGAGACATGACTGAACCGTTCGTGCCTGTGGGTCATTCTGCCACTACMTCCTGCTTGTTGCCATAAGAATCTCTCTCAGCTGGGGAGATTTSGGCACGTTTTTCCAAAGTTACCAAGCATTCCAACAAATTGCAGTGGATYGAGTTACTTGAGAGCAAATGTTTATGTTTCACTGGAGCCCAAATAAACTGTGCAACTGCAAGCAGAGTGGTAGGAATATGAGGCAAATGAGAGACCTCCATAGTATTTGGAAAATAGATTTGAATGAGTTTTGAAGCCACTGTTCCCACTTGCACACAGAATTACTGTAAAGCTCTAGGTTCCATATTGCCTCTGCATAACCTGTCTCTGCATAACCTTACAATCCAGTTACCTCATAAACCCAGGGACAATCAATTTCCAAACTGTTGATGGTGCTACTCTTGCAAAAGTTCACATTTTAAGGCAGCTCAGCACACATCCATCCTGAATCTCATATTTACCAAAGGCTCTSAYTTTAAARCTCATGGTCAAAGTCCTGGGCCCTMAAAATGTAATCCCATCTGGTTTATTACATTGGTGGCACATGTGAAATTAGCCTTACAAGGCAAGGATGAGAAAGGATCCTCCCCAGGATTTCTGTGGAGTCTGAGAGTTGAAGATTGAACATATTTAGCTGTCTGTGCCCTTGAGGAATACAGGGTCCACTGTCTCAATCACGACTCCTCCTTTTGGCTTTTCCTTTCTAAAGGCAAGTGTGCTTAGCAGAAAATGATGGCCTGTACTCCATTCACCTCCTAAACACCTGCTTCAGATTAAATTGCTAGTACTTATCCAGCCCAGATCACCATACCAAATTTCCAGTGTAAATAAACACAGCAGAAGATGGACAGAAGAAGAAGGGCATATAAAATACCAGCAAAATAGAGCAGTTGCATTCTTGTATYTATTACCCATGTTTTTATTTCCCTTCTTCTCATTTCTTAATTTTTGCCCCTGGTGCAGGCTTTGAATTGTCACTTTTGAGAAACACTGGATTCAATTTTTGATGTACAAAATCAGACAACTAAAAGATGATCCAGCTGTGAAATACATTCAAATGCCTATTTAAAAGCTTCACCTCAGAGTGCTGGAGATGGATCTCCCAATTTATTTCCTTCCTTTACACAGAATATCAAGCAAATGTAATATATCCAGCCATCACTGTTATCATGGCACTGGCATTCCTGTCAATAAGGACAGTGGCTTATGTTCCATAGGTTTTGCCAGGTATTCAGGAGCTCACTGGGTCTGAATGCAGAACAACAGCAGCCACTCTCCTGCAACTACAAGAGCACAAAAGCACCTTTTCTCTCTGTGGAGACAGATCCCTCTTGTTTCTATAAAAAATGGAGGGGGATCTCAATTTTATATAATCACTCTCATATCTCCAGTGAATAGACACAACACTTCTACTTTCCTGGCCTACTGCTCCTGCTGTGTTCCAGCTCTGTAGTAGGACTAATCAGGCTGCTAAGAACTTTTCAGGGAGCAYAGATATTATTATTAATCCTTCTCTGGCTCCATGGCTAAGAGAACTCAGCAGCTCTGAGCCTGCACAGCCCTCAGATACACAGCAAAGCACTGAGCCTGTGAAAATGGCTGATGTGGCACAGCACAACTGGCTCTCTGAGGCTTTTAGGAGCAATCTTTGTATAATGCCAGGCTGTGTAAAATACAGCGTGATTCCGAGTGCTCCTTTGCTACCAGAAGGAATAATTAATGCAAGCAGTTATTATGGAAGAACACAGCCAACCTCATTTGCATTGGTGGTACWCTGCCAAACTCTTTACATTTGTGATAAATCGTGATTTCCAGGCTATTTTAGAGTCCCTTAGCATGAGCMGTGGGAAGGGCAGAAGAATAAATAAAAAATGAGAAAGCCAGSCTGAAATATAAATTAATTTTGATGTGAGGAGTTAGACATTTTTAGGTACATTAACTTTCTTATTAAGCATGAAAACACCAAAAGAACTCCTGAAATTTTGTTCTGGTTTGATTACTGTGTAAACCTGTCTCAGAAAAGGTCTAAAAATAATTGATGCTGAAGCTACTGAAAATTTGTCCATAACATAATGAAAACCAGTTCATGAACTTTCATTTTCTTGGAGCTGCGTGTTCAAAGTGAGCTAAATCATTAATCGGCTTTTGCAAGGAAATGTGTGAGACATCTGCTGGCAGCACAATCAAAAAACACAGATTTTTTTTTCTACTGGTTAATGCAAGAGCAGAGACTAAAGTCTAGCTCAAAACCCAGTAAGAGCAGTAGAGTCAGTCCTGTTGTTTCAGTGGGTTTTTGTTAATCAGACCACTGATAGATAAAAAAGGTTCAAAACCAGCAAGTGTGTTTGTCTTTTTTTGATTCTTTTTTCCTTTTTCTTGGGGTAGATATAACACCCTGCCCTCCTTGCTCTGCAGTGCTGAAATGCAAATTGAAGAGTTGCACTGCTCCCAGAAGGAGGCAAAGATAAACAGCTGAAGAATACAAAATAATTTTTTTAAAAGACACAAGTTAGAACTTTGAAAACAACTTTCAAATATCTATTCTAGTTGTCCTACTTTACAAATCACAGAAGATGAACATTTGGGCAAGGGATACTGGCAATAATGACCCTTACAGATCACACCATCAGGCTTCACCTAACACCCTTCAATTCTTTGTGATTTTGAAATTTGTTTTGCTCTAACCCTCAAAAGCCACTACAGTGGAAAATAGAGCTGATTCACTGCTAYTGTAGAGGGCAATTCAACTTGAAAGAAAAGATTTTCCACTTTCTATCTGCTCCCTTCATACACGCTCAAGYGGAGTGATGCTGACATATCTAGATGGAAGTAAAGATAAATGGAAACAAACCACCCAGCTCTCCCCACACATTTCAGTTTTCTGGCATGCTAATTTGAAATTAATTACTGTTTGCATAACAACAAATGAAAGGTTTAATTAATTCTTTCAAAACCACATCAAATTAAACACCCTGTGCACATTCTACATTCTGGTGTGGTATATGTGACAGGGGTATATTGAGCACACTGATCTGGGTAGAGAAGCTTATGTCTACCACGAAATAGTCACTGAAAGGATGACCATGTGTTTTRTTGGAGCTGCCAGGTAAAAAGTCCTTAAAGARAATTGTTTCTSTGCTGGCAAACAGCAGAAAAGCTTRCATGCACCCATCTAGAATYACCKGCCAGAAGATTTCACCCTGCAATATTTTCTTTTAGGGTTTCTCACTCCCTTTCCTCCATCCTTAAGGTAAGTTTGAGACCTATCTTCTCAGTTTTATTAACACTACAGCAAATAAATTTGCTAAGATTTGCTAAGCTTGACATGTTAAGGCTGACATAAGTGTTCTTGAAAGATATAATCCAGGCATCTCTGTCAGCATTAAACCCACAGTGTTTCTTTCACAATTTCATTGGAATCCCACCCTTCTTCCTAGAGAGATCCATTTCAGGATCAAAACCCCTTGGCAGCAGAAGATAAGATAAAGTACTGACAGATCAATATATGATAATAATAAATGTGATGGAATAAAAAAGRAAAATAAGGCTAATTATTCCCTATAGCCTGTGTTTCTCTATTGAGTAAGTTACAGCCATTATCACTCATGCATACAGTTTTCATAGAAAAATACTTTTTCATCACTTTCATACAGATGC
Organism: Malurus melanocephalus; assembly: GCF_030028575.1. NCBI lineage: Eukaryota > Metazoa > Chordata > Aves > Passeriformes > Maluridae > Malurus > Malurus melanocephalus. Next base: position 265,028 of record NW_026623642.1, read on the forward strand.
TGCTTCTTATGGGGGAAAATTAAATAAAGACATTATCTTTTCACAGCTGCTTAATCTGCACAATTTAAGGATAGGACTGCACAGAAGAGTTAAAAGGCAGTAGGGTATCTGGATAAACCACTTAAGACAGATCATTTCAGTCCCAACCAAGCCATACTGGAGAAAGCTGACAAAACTCTACAGTGCTACATAAAATAGAATATATGCCGAGAACTTAAGTCGAACTCTTTCATATGTGACTGCATTTCACTTCCTGCCCCAGTACCTATTCGTACAAAATGTTACTTTTTAATAAGAGGCTTTATTGAAATACTTCGGCTGGATTTGAATACAAAACTCTGGTGTGCCTGAACAGCAATAGAGGTGTAAGCACAGGACTTTCACATTTCAATCAGGAGTACAAACCATGGCACCAATGGAAATGCCAATTGCTGCCATTGCAGTCATCAAAGTTTCTCTGAGCTCCACTGCCTCTGCCATTGTGCCTTTCAGCTCTCACTATGCATCTGTTGGGGCAGATCTTGCAGGCAGATATAATTAAATATGATAAATTCTTTTATGACAGCCTATCTTCCTGGGATTAGTGTATATGAACTGCTTTGGATCACGTTCACACTGGAGCAGCACATGGTCATCATCATWTTAATGCTGAAGCCATTACAGTAAAGAACCATTCCAAACTCCCACACTTCCAACCCTTTCATAAAGGAGTGTATAAAACTCTCAGATGTGCCTCAGCCATTATTTCATGTGCACATTTCATGCTCTTTTCAATTGCCCTCTAATGAAAGAAATTACATTATCACGAGTGTGAAGAACTTTTCCCACTTCAGAAGATATAGCAAATCTCTAGGCAAGCACCAGAGCTRGAATTGCACAGGAGTCAGATATGCTTCAAGGACACAAGAGTGCTCGTGCTGGAGCTCTGCCTGCACACAGCTTTTGTGCAAACACTCTCTGTGTTTGAGCCTCAGACTATTGTGCCAGCTCTCCTCATGCTGAGCACTTGAAAAGCCCTCCTCGATTTCACACATCACAGGAACACCATCAGGAACAATTTCAAGTGGCTCTGCTGTAGACCAAGACCATTGCTGTTAAAAGAGAAGTTTGCCAGCAAACTCTGTGAGCATTTCAGTAGGCTGGTGAATAGATGCACTGACCTGGCACTGACAATGAGGTGTCCAGTTCTGCTGGCTGCTCTTTTACCCCAGCACTGAGACAGTGATGGGAATGTTCCTGAGGCTCCAGCTCTTGGCAAACTTCTTCCTGTCTGCAAACAGGCCTAAAATCGCAATGTAAGCAATCCTTGCTTGTGCCTTCCTGCAAAGAGTCATCTGAAAGCATTGTATCCAGATGTTCCAATCAGTGTTTTCAATTTACTCCTGTTCATAAACCAACATGTCTTCAGGATGACTCGTACATCCCCTATATACTCTTACTTATGACCTACTCCACACAGATTGCTATTGCGTGAGGAATGCTTTGCCAAGAAGGTTACTCTCAGCATCAAAAATTAAAAAACAGTATTCCAGGCCAATTTTGAACAACTTCTACCATAAAAACCCCCTTTTCCTAATTATTTTTTTATACACCGAGTGCTGAGAAAGCCACAAAAGCAGGTTTCCCAGGACAGCATGCTGGTAATTGGTTGCATTTTTGTTTTAGCAAGTCATCATCTTTTTTTTTCTCCACTCACAAATTTGGCTAATTCTCTCTCCTGTCCTGTCCTGTGGCTTTGGTGCAAAGAAAGCTTCCCAGCTGAATCACTTGCCTTTTCCACCCCTGCCAATGATTAGGCACAATCTACTTCACACAGGATTTTTCYCTAAGTAAAATCAGCATTTGAGATTTTAATTAAGAATGTCAAGTTTCACATGAGCCATTACAGAACTAATGACCACCAATGACAGAAGCTGAAAGCGAGAGTTGAGAAACAAAAATAAAATATACATTTGACTTTTTTTGAACTTGACAGCACCTTGACTTGTTTGAGAATGAATTCTTTCCCTGATTAAAGCTTGGGGATGCTCTGGGAAGATGGATTTTCCCAGAATCTTTGCTGACTAACAGACTAACCACATTGCTCAGCTTTGACATGACAGAAATTCTTGATGAGTTTTGCTGGCACACTCTGACTTTCACCAGACACATCTGACTGTGCAAGTGATGCTGTCTGCAGACTGATGGGCACTGAGGTAGCAGGGAAAGATTAAACAATCCAGGATGTGCCACTGGCATTTGAAAAAACAGCTCCCAGTCCAGAAAAACAGAGGGGATGGAACTGCATCCAGCCCAGCTGGGGAGCAGACAGAAAACAAATTCATTGAGTAAGAAATAATAATTTTCAGAAGCAGATCCTGTGTGCTAGGATCAAAGGGGATGGTAAATTAAGGCCACTCTATAGCAGTGGAATAAATTAAGCATCATAATACAACGATATTTATGAGGTTTTCCTGTGGCAGAAGATCTCTCTGCATCCCAAAAATGGAATCCCGATAATTAAGAATTAATATTAATTATTTTCCTTTAGAGCTATTGCTATGCAGTCGGCAGTCCTGCAATCTGCAGGATTTTGGCACACGTATTTTAATAATCCTATTGCATCTGCATGGCCACAGACCTCTTACTATGAGAAAGACCGGCCATGTTTTGGGGTGCTGGGTAAGTTACAACCTTGAGTAACATCCACAGTATTTTATCATGACAATTCTGAGCTTTCCACACCTGAGATAAGGACAAAGGCAGGTTTATATATGTGGGAAGCCCCACTGATTTTTGTCCAGACTGTAAAGTTATCAGTTTTTTCCAAAGTCAGAAATAATCCATAAAGGCCCTTTCTTTTAGGAACAGGTGGAACATTCCTCATTCCTCTGACTCAGTATGAAGTCAGAAATGAACTATCTTTCTCAAGAATTCCTATTACAACACTGCTCAGCCCTACAGGGCTGAATCCATACACCCTGATAAACTGCTGAGATTCCCAAGGATTTCACAAAGTCGAACAAAACCCTATTAGGCATTCAGTTGCTACAAATACTCTACATTTTTTGACTTTTCACCTTGATTTGCGTTTTTCTTCTCTTTCAAACTGTAACAGTTCAAGAGCAGGTACAACCTCATGTGGATCTAATTATCACTAACAGGCAAAGCAATCAGGCTCATTATCTGAAACAAGAAAGCAGCTGCCAGGTCCCTTTTTTCTCCCCCTTTCTAAACATATTTTCTTCTTCCAAAGCATTGCCTGGAAACATTACCCACTTTTAGTGCTTTGTGTATTATCAGGGATGTGAACACTGACTAAAGAGAAGAGAATAAAGCAATAAAATATTGAGCCAACTCATGAGTTTTACATGACTCAACCACATTGGCATTGTTCCCGAGTTTTCTTCACTTTAAGGATGAATTGCATTCACTTTCTCTCATTTCAGTTACTTAATGTAAATTGAAGAGGAATAAAAGCTATTGAATAAAAAGGTTATTCCAACAGCCTTTGAACTGAAGGGGTAAAAAATGAAGTCCCATTTTCTTTCATGTGCTTGAATCAGCCTTTATATTAAGGCACATTAAAAACACAATATAAAGTTTGCCAGTATCATTCTCCCAACTCCACACATACATTCTGGACACCCTTGCTCAGTATTTTATATGTGTAAATCCAGAGTTATTGCACAAATGTTGAGGTACTATTAGAGCCTGGTTTCAAAGACCAATGTAGTTAAAATGTGATAAGTAAAAGCAATATTTTATACCAGCAGCTAAGTTGCTCAGTCTCACCATCCTATCACATGCATTTATAAGATTTGGTACTAAAATACCAGGGAGAAAAATTAGATGCCTTTTACTCCTGACAGGGATGATCTTGTGACTGTGCCCTGTTCAAAATTAAAAGAAAGTTCAGCTTGAGGAGTAGCACAACATATCCAGTGTTACCTTGGGAAATTCCAGCTAAACCATCAGGCTCTGAAATGCTGCATACTCGAAGTATTTGAGGAATGGGATGCTATATTTTCCTCCAGCAGATTTGGAAGCAGCTTGTATTTGATGAGCAGATGTCTATTTTCTCTCACTTTCWGCCCTGCAATTTTGATTCCTGGTACACAGCTGCCACCTTTAATTCATTTCTTGGACCTGATAGAGCTGTTCTGGGGTCAATAAAACACTGACTATGGTTCTGCCAACTCTTCCAGCAGCAAACCAGGAGCTGGCCATGCCTTTTTAAAGCAATGGGAGGCTAAAAGAAGGGGAACTTTAAATGGGCTGCAGTTGGTATTGATTTCCAGAGTGAAGCTGAGAAAAGACCCCTTTCTCACCAATTCACTACATTCAGCGTGTGTAAAATGGTGCAGACACAAGAAGAAATAGTTATAAACTGATCCTTGATATGGTTAAGCTGGAAGTTAGGAAATTTGAAATTATTCAATGAGATTTTGTACTAAACTTTCACAAGACTMATAGGAGTTCAGAGAACAAGGCAGCTAGCCAGTTTAGGCACTGGTACAAATATAATTATCTTCTAATAAAAATATTCTCAGGATCTTTCACAGAGTTTAGCATTTTTCTTAATCCCTTAGTTAATAAATTGAATAGTGACAAGACTTTTATAAAGTTTATCACTACAGGAATCAA